>NW_026608624.1:0-60000 GCF_029499605.1 Hyla sarda | reverse complement strand
CTCCCAGCCGGGATGCGATTCGCGATGCGGGAGGCGCCCGCTCGCGATGCGCACCCCGGCTCCCGTACCTGATTCGCTCTCCGTCGGTCTTGTCCCGGCGCGCGCGGCCCCGCTCCTTAGGGCGCGCGTGCGCCGGGTCTCTGCGATTTAAAGGGCCACTGCGCCACTGATTGGCGCAGTTGGCTTAATTAGTGTGTTCACCTGTGCACTCCCTATTTATACCTCACTTCCCCTGCACTCCCTCGCCGGATCTTGTTGCCTTTGTGCCAGTGAAAGCGTTTCCTTGTTTGTTCCTAGCCTGTGTTCCAGACCTCCTGCCGTTGCCCCTGACTACGATCCTTGCTGCCTGCCCCGACCTTCTGCTACGTCCGACCTTGCTCTTGTCTACTCCCTTGTACCGCGCCTATCTTCAGCAGTCAGAGAGGTTGAGCCGTTGCTGGTGGATACGACCTGGTTGCTACCGCCGCTGCAAGACCATCCCGCTTTGCGGCGGGCTCTGGTGAATACCAGTAGCAACTTAGAACCGGTCCACCAGCACGGTCCACGCCAATCCCTCTCTGGCACAGAGGATCCACCTCCTGCCAGCCGAATCGTGACACATATGTGTATCTATCTATCTCTCTCTCTCTTTGTCTGTCTCTCTCTCTCTCTCTCTCTCTCTCTCTCTATATATATATATATATATATATATATATATATATATATAGATATTGTGATGATTCCTCCTTGGGGATTAGCTCTGGGATCGTCCTGGTCACTTGCCACGTGACACGTTCCTCACAATAACACCAGAGACCACAGTTCCGCATACAAGTCTGGCTCCTCGCCAGATTTATTTCCACAGGTTGCAGGTAAAACAAAACATAGACAGGAACAAAATAAAGTCCTAGACAGTCTGGTCACTGACTACACATGTCAGCATGCCCTGACTACGAACTGGTGAGCTTCCCTCAGCCAGTTAAACATGTGTCTCCTGCAACCTGTTACTCACAGTTCACACCACTTCTTGGACCACTCGTAGCGCCTTCTACGTGTTACCTAAACAGGGTCTGTGTGTCTCCCCCTCTAACAGCCAGCATACTGTTTCCAAGGGAGAGCCCCAACTATTCTGATTCCTTTTCTTTTACACACACTTCCCCTTCCTGATACCTCATTAATCAGTCCACAGGTGGAGCATGCTCCAGAGTTAGCGAGGGAAATACAGCCTTTCCCTTGCCACACTGCCACAAATCCCCCCCCCCCTCCCCTCTGCTCAGACCACCGGGAAGGAGCTCTTTTATTCAAAAGGCAGAGTCCAACTTCCTTTTCTTTTCCTTGGTCAACTTTTGTCCCTCAGTCTCTGAAGTCCTTGACTTTTTTTTTCCGGATTTTTACCAGCCACCAATTGCAAGTCTCTCGGTCACACCTCTCCAGTACTAGGTTCTTCACCCTGGTGTGGGCAGGGTTCTTGAAATTAAGGAGAGAGAGGACCGATGCTTCTAACCTTTGTCTTCTTCTGGCTTGCCAGACCTCTGCCTCTGCTTCAGAGAATCTTTCGGTCTCAGTGGCTTCACCAACCACTGTCTTGTTCTCTGTAGCTTCAGAGGACCTCTGACACGGGTCCATCTCAGTTTCAACTATAGAGTACTTCCCACCTGGTTTCACCACAGTTTTGACTTCAGTGCATTTCTCACATGGTTTCACCTCATCCCTTCCAGCTTTCTCTTCAGTGGCACCAGCTTCCTCATGTTTGGCTTCAGAGTCTTTGGCTCCTTCAGATTCTTGTCTAGAATCAGCTTCTCCTACTGTTTGGCTCTTCTCTGCAACTTCTTCAGGCTTACTCTTCTCTTCACCTGTAGCTTCAGTTGTGCCATTCTCTTTACTCATAGCTTTTGAGGTTGACTCTGGTTTAGCTTCTGCTTCAGAAGATTTCTCTGTCTCAGCATTACCTTCAGAATTTTTGGTCTGCTCAGGTTCAGAGGATTTCCCGCCTGACTCCTCCTTAGTCTCCACTTCAGAGGATTTCACACCAGGTTTCTGCTCAGTCCTAGCTTCAGGGGACTTCTTACAGGGCTTCACCTCAATCTTAGCATTAGAGGACTTTTTACCAGGCTTCAGAGAAAGCATCCCTGTATCCCGTAACTTCTGCCCCAGAAGCCTTTCTTGAGCCAATTCCCCCATAGCTTGGTCTCTGCTCTCTTTTAGGACTTCCTGGTCCTCTTCCTTTTTCTCACATTTTCGCTGCTTACACTGGAGCTTAGCGGACTTCATCCTCTCACTGTCAAGTAACTCTCTCAAGTCCCTGACAGTATCTTCCGAAGACAGCAATTGTTTCCTCAACTGTTCATTGTCCGCCAGAACAGCCACCTGCTCGTAGAGTGGCGCTCCCAGCAAAACCAAGGCAGCTACGTGGGACCTTCTGCGCATTTCGTTCTGCATTTCCAGGCTCTCTTTTAAGATCTTCATGTCATCTTCCAGCTTTATATATTTCAGCTGCTCACTCTTGAGTTTAGCAGAGTTCATCTTCTCACTGCCCAGCAACTGTTTCTTGGTTTTCTCTAACTCATTGATACATTTTCCACTCTCACCAATCTGTTCAGATAGATCTGAGATCTCCTGTTGCAAGTTCTTGTTTTCATGTTTCAGAGTCTCAACTTGTTTCAGGGCCTCCTCATTCTGCTCACGGAGCAAGTCATTGTCATGATGAGCAGATTGAAGAGCATGTGCAAGGGCATTCTTCGCCTTGACTTCCTCCTCAAGTTGTCTCTTAGCTTTAGAGACTTTCTCCAGATTGCTGGCAAGAGCCTCAACTTCCATCTTCATTTCATTCTTCGTTTTTTCTATTTTTTTCATGGCTACCAGCCTAGCCTTGTGATCACTCCACAGAGCCTGTTATGCACCATGTAGAAGACTCACTTCTTCTTCCTGGAATGACATCCGCTTGGCCAGACTCTCCACTTCACTCTCCTTGCTGGTCACAAGACCCTGGGAGAGGGACAGTTCATCCTGCAGAGCCACAAACTCACTTCTGTGGTGATCCATGACTTTTTCCAGCTGAAGCCTCGCTTCTTGCTCTTTCTTAAAGTCAGCAAGTGATTTGTCCTTCTCCTCTGTCAAGCAATGTACCTCTTTTTCTTTTTCCATCAACTTCACAGAAACCATCTGCAGGGTTTCTTCCAGATTCTGGATCTGCTCCAGTTTTTTTTCAAGGCCAGCTCGTCTTTTCCGAGACCTTTTACTTACAGCGGTCTTCTCACTCTCGCTGTTAGACCTTGAGACATCCTCTGGTCCTCTGTCAGACACTCGACCCAGCTCTTCTCCATCTCTAGATGAAGTCTCCCCCTTTTTCGGGGTTGTGGCCACTTGTGCCTCATTATTATCATCAACAACAGGTGCCACTGACACCTGGCCCTCTTCCTCTCCCACCACGTTGGCAACTCAGGAGACTCTTGCTAAACACTCCCGTCGGACTGGCAATCCCTTTGTGGTAAGTTTGTTCAATGACTCTGGGCACCAGCAAATCCGGGTGATTCCCAAACAGTTCCTCTGAACTGTCTCTTGGCTCCTTGGCCTTGACTTTTCTTTTGTCTTGTCACAGTCTCTTCATGGCCTGGAAAAAACTAGTAGGGCTCCTGGGTCTGCAACAATATGTGGTCCAGTGGTTCGACCTTCCTGGTTACGACCTCTCTCTAGTTCAGACACCACATCTTTTTCCCCTTAGGACTCTGTCTGTGACTGTAAGTGCAGCCCCCCAGCTCCACCGGTACTCTTTTCCGGAGTTTTGGTTTCTCCACAGCCATCTCTGTAGCTTCTTTTCCAGTCACCTCTTTATCTTGACTCGCGGACTGTTCTTCAGCTCCCCTAGTGGTCTGGCACACTCCCACCTGAGATATACCTAGGGTCTGCTGACACTCCCCGTCCTCAGCCTCTGTGGAGTTACTGTCCCCTGCTATGTGGTGTAAATCAAGTGTTGTGAGCCTATCAGGTGTTCCTGCTCTAGTCACCTGACTATCTTCCCACAGCTGCGGAAAAAATGGAAAATCCTTCCCCAGCACTGCTTCATACTCTTAGGTAGGCTCAATTGCAACCTTATGACTTATGGTACCATAGGGAGTAGAAATACACACATTAACTGTTTTATAACCCCAGATACCGGCTTGTATATACACTACAGCAGGGTCTGGCTTTCTGCCGCTGGTCTTTACCAGAGTTATTACAAATTTTGGATCTAACAAAACCATCATCTTTTTACCTTCTATTTCCAGCTCACAAAGGTTTTCTTTTGTCCTGTGCGAGGTGGCGACAGTACTCTTTACATCGGAACACATTAACATAAGTGCTTCAAGAAAAACATTATCAGCCTGCATGGGTTCACAATATACAGCACCATTCACACAGTCGAGTAGAGACCCCCCCAGTCCTCACTACTTACGGAACCTTTGTGCGTGAACTCTGAGGTGCACTCTCAGCATCCCACAGCTGCCAGAAATATGGAAAGTCTCTGCCCAGTGCAATTTCCACTGTAAGTTCCGCACATACCTCCATCATATGGCTTACCAAAACATGTATCAAAGGTAATTTGAACAGTCTTACTGGGCGCCGGGCGGGATTTCACAAATGGAATTATTTCTGGCATAATCCGAGATACAGTCTGGCAACAATCCAAGTTCACCCACAGTGGGATTCCGCCCACCAACAACTCACGTGACCTCGGCTTCATTCTGGCGACCACCGGTTGTGGCCCACGTCGGTTGCCCCCAGCAACGGCCTGCCGATGTCCTTTTTCCAGGAAAAAAATCTCGATCCGTTGCCCCGAGCAATGCTCCTCCACAGACTCTCTCACTCTCATACTTGGCTCGCTCGCTCGCATATCTGGCTTGCTCGCACTCATATCTGGCTCGCTCGCTTTCATATCTGGCTCGCTCGCATGCTCTCATGTCTCGCTCGCTTGCTCTCACGTCTCGCTCGCTCTCATATCTGGCTCGCTCGCTCACAAATCTGGCTCGCTCGCTCTCATATCTGGCTCGCTCTCATATCTGGCTCGCTCGCTTGCTCTCATATCTGGCTCGCTCGCTCTCATGTCTGGCTCGCTCGCTCTCATATCTGGATTGCTCGCTTGCTCTCATATCTGGCTCGCTCGCTTGCTTCCTTGTCTGGCTCGCTCTCTTATCTGGCTCGCTCGCATATCTGGCTCGCTCGCTCTCACATCTGGCTTGCTAGCTTGCTCTCATATCTGGCTCGCTCGCTTGCTCTCTTGTTTGGTTCGCTCTCTTATCTGGCTCGCTCTCATATCTGGCTTGCTCGCTTGCTCTCATATCTGGCTCGCTCGCTTGCTCTCATATCTGGCTCACTCGCTTGCTCTCTTGTCTGGCTCGCTCTTCTATCTGGCTCGCTCTTCTATCTGGCAAGCTTGCTCTCACATCTGGCTCGCTCGTTTGCTCTCATATCTGGCTCGCTTGCGCTCTTGTCTGGCTCGCTCTCTTATCTGGCTGGCTCGCATATCTTGCTCGCTAGCTCTCACATCTGGCTCGCTCTCTTGTTCTCATATCTGGCTCGCTCGCTTGCTCTCTTGTCTGACTCGCTCTCTTGTCTGTCTCGCTCTCACATCTGGCTCGCTCGCTTGCTCTCATATCTGGCTCGCTTGCTCTCTTGTGTGGCTTGCTCTCTTATCTGGCTCGCTCGCTCTCATATCTGGCTCGCTCGCTTGCTCTCATGTCTGCCTCGCTCGCTCTCATATCTGGATCACTCGCTTGCTCTCATGTCTGGCTCGCTCGCTCTCTTATCTTGCTCGCTCGCTTGCTCTCTTGTCTGGTTCGCTCTCTTAACTGGCTCGGTCTCATATCTGGCTTGCTAGCTTGCTCTCATATCTGGCTCGCTCGCTTGCTCTCTTGTCTGTCTCGCTCTCTTTTATGGCTCGCTCGCATATCTGGCTCGCTCGCTCTCACATCTGGCTCGCTCGCTTGCTCTCTTGTCTGGCTCGCTCTCTTATCTGGCCCGCTTGAATATATGGCTCACTCGCTCTCACATCTGGCTGGCTCGCTTGCTCTCATATCTGGCTCGCTTGCTTGCTCTCTTGTCTGGCTCGCTCTCTTATCTGGCTCATCTCATATCTGGCTTGCTAGCTTGATCTCATATCTGGCTCGCTCGCTTGCTCTCTTGTCTGTCTCACTCTCTTTTATGGCTCACTCGCATATCTGGCTCGCTCGCTCTCACATCTGACTCGCTCGCTTGCTCTCTTGTCTGGCTCGCTCTCTTATCTGGCTCGCTCGCATATCTGGCTCGCTCGCTCTCATATCTTGCTCGCTCGCTCTCATATCTGGCTTGCTCACTTACTCTCATGCCTGGCTCGCTCGCTCTCATATCTGGCTCGCTCGCTTGCTCTCATGTCTGGCTCGCTCGCTCTCATATCTGGCTCGCTCGCTTGCTCTCTTGTCTGGTTCGCTCTCTTATCTGTCTCGCTCTCATATCTGACTTGCTCGCTTGCTCTCACATCTGGCTCACTCGCTTGCTCTCATATCTGGCTCGCTCGCTCGCTTGCTCTCTTGTCTTGCTCGCTCTCTTATCTGTCTCGCTCTCATATCTGAATTGCTCGCTTGCTCTCACATCTGGCTCACTCGCTTGCTCTCACATCTGGCTCGCTCGCTTGCTCTCATATCTGGCTCGCTCTCTTATCTGGCTTGCTCACTAGCATATCTGGCTCGCTCGCTTGCTCTCTTGTCTGGCTTGTTCTCTTATCTGGCTCGCTCGCTCTCATATCTGGCTCGCTCGCTTGCTCTCATGTCTGGCTCGCTCGCTCTCATATCTGGCTCGCTCGCTTGGGCTCATGTCTGGCTCGCTCACTCTCATATCTGGCTCGCTCGCTTGCTCTCATGTCTGGCTCGCTCGCTCTCATATCTGGCTCGCTCGCTTGCTCTCATGTCTGGCTCGCTCGCTCTCAGATCTGGTTCGCTCGCTTGCTCTCATTTCTTGCTCACTTGCTCTCATATCTGGCTCGCTCGATTGCTCTCTTGTCTGGCTCGCTCTCTTAAATGGCTCGCTCGCTCGCATATCTGGCTCACTCGCTTGCTCTCATAACTAGCTCGCTCGCTTGCACTCTTGTCTGGCTCGCTCTCTTATCTGGCTCGCTCGCTTGCATATCTGGCTAGCTCGCTCTCATATCTGTCTCGCTCGCTTGCTCTCATGTCTGGCTCGCTCGCTCTCATATCTGGATCGCTCGCTCACATATCTGTCTCGCTCGCTTGCTCTCTTGTCTGGTTCGCTCTCTTATCTGGCTCGCTCTCATATCTGGCTTGCTCGCTTGCACTCATATCTGGCTCGCTCGCCTGCTCTCATATCTGGCTCGCTCGCTTGCTCTCTTGTCTGGCTCGCTCTCTTATCTGGCTCGCTCGCATATCTGGCTCGCTCGCATATCTGGCTCGCTTGCTCTCACATCTGGTTTGCTCGCTTGTTCTCATATCTGGCTAGCTCGTTTTCTCTTTTGCCTGGCTCACTCGCATATCTTATGTGGCTCGCTCGCATATTTGGCTAGCTCGCTCTCATATCTGGCTCGCTCGCTTGCTCTCATATCTGTCTAGCTCGCTTGCTCTCATATCTGGCTCGCTCGCTTGCTCTCTTGTCTGGTTCGCTCTCTTATTTGGCTTGCTCGCATATCTGGCTCGCTCGCTCTCACATCTGGCTTGCTCGCTTGCTCTCATATCTGGCTCGCTCGCTTGCTCTCTTGTCTGGCTCGCTCTCTTATTTGCTCGCTCGCATATCTGGCTCGCTCGCTCTCAAATCTGGCTCGCTCGCTTGCTCTCATATCTGGCTTGCTCGCTTGCTCTCATATCCGGCTCGCTCGCTTGCTCTCATATCTTGCTCGCTCGCTTGCTCTCTTATCTGGCTCGCTCTCTTATCTGGCTCTCTCGCATATCTGGCTCGCTCGCTCTCACATCTAGCTGGCTCGCTTGCTCTCATATCTGACTCGCTTGCTCTCTTGTCTGGCTCGCTCTCTTATCTGGCTCGCTCTTATATCTGCCTTGCTAGCTCGCTCTCATATCTGGCTCGCTCGCTTGCTCTCTTGTCTGTCTCGCTCTCTTTTATGGCTCGCTCGCATATCTGGCTAGCTTGCTCTCACATCTGGCTCGCTCGCTTGCTCTCTTGTCTGGCTCGCTCTCTTATCTGGCTCGCTCGCTCGCATATCTGGCTCGCTCTCATGTCTGGCTCGCTCGCTCTCATATCTGGCTTGCTCGCTCTCTCTCATATCTGGCTCGCTCGCTTACTCTCATATCTGGCTCGCTCGCTTGCTCTCTTGTCTGGCTCACTCTCTTATCTGGCTCGCTCGCATATCTGGCTCGCTCGCTCTCAAATCTGGGTCGCTCGCTTGCTCTCATATCTGGCTTGCTCGCTTGCTCCCATATCTGGCTCGCTCGCTTGCTCTCATATCTGGCTCGCTCGCTTTTTCTCATATCTGGCTCGCTCGCTTGCTCTCTTGTCTGGCTCGCTCTCTTATCTGGCTCGCTCTCTTATCTGGCTCGCTCGCATATCTGGCTCGCTCGCATATCTGGCTCGCTCGCTCTCAAATCTGGCTCGCTCGCTTGCTCTCATATTTGGCTAGCTCGCTTTCTCTCTTGTCTTGCTCGCTCTCATATCTGGCTCGCTCGCTCTCATATCTGGCTGGTTCGCTTGCTCTCATATCTGGCTCGCTCGCTTGCTCTCTTGTCTGGCTCACTCTCTTATCTGGCTTGCTCGCTAGCATATCTGGCTCGCACGCTTGCTCTCTTGTCTGGCTTGCTCTCTTATCTGTCTCGCTCTCACATCTGGCTCGCTCGCTTGCTCTCATATCTGGCTCGCTCGCTTGCTCTCTTGTCTGGCTCACTCTCTTATCTGGCTCGCTCGCTAGCATATCTGGCTTGCACGCTTGCTCTTTTGTCTGGCTTGCTCTCTTATCTGGCTCGCTCGCTCTCATATCTGGCTCGCTTGCTTGCTCTCATATCTGGCTCGCTCGCTTGCTCTCTTGTCTGGCTCGCTCTCTTATCTGGCTCGCTCACATATCTGGCTCGCTCGCTCTCACATCTAGCTGGCTCGCTTGCTCTCATATTTGGCTCGCTCGCTTGCTCTCTTGTCTGGCTCGCTCTCTTATCTGGCTCGCTCTCATATCTGGCTTGCTAGCTTGCTCTGATATCTGGCTCCCTCGCTTGCTCTCTTGTCTGTCTCGCTCGCTTGCTCTCATATCTGGCTCGCTCGCTTTTTCTCATATCTGGCTCGCTCGCTTTTTCTCATATCTGGCTCGCTCGCTTGCTCTCTTGTGTGGCTCGCTCTGTTCTCTGGCTCGCTCGCATATCTGGCTCGCTCGCTCTCTTGTCTGGCACGCTCACTTGCTCTCATATTTGGCTAGCTCGCTTTCTCTCTTGTCTTGCTCACTCTCATATCTGGCTCGCTCGCTCTCATATCTGGCTGGTTCGCCTACTCTCATATCTGGCTCGCTCGCTTGCTCTCTTGTCTGGCTCGCTCTCTTATCTGGCTTGCTCGCTAGCATATCTGGCTCGCACGCTTGCTCTCTTGTCTGGCTTGCTCTCTTATCTGTCTCGCTCTCACATCTGGCTCGCTCGCTTGCTCTCATATCTGGCTCGCTCGCTTGCTCTCTTGTCTGGCTCGCTCTCTTATCTGGCTTGCTCGTTAGCATATCTGCCTCGCACGCTTGCTCTCTTGTCTGGCTTGCTCTCTTATCTGGCTCGATCGCTCTCATATCTGGCTCGCTCGCTTGCTCTCATGTCTGGCTCGCTCGCTCTCATATCTGGCTTTCTCACTTGCTCTCTTGTATGGTCGCTCTCTTATCTGGCTCGCTCTCATATCTGGCTCGCTCGCTTGTTCTCATATCTGGCTCGCTCGCTTGCTCTCTTGTCTGGCTCGCTCTCTTATCTGGCTCGCTCGCATATCTGGCTGGCTCGCTCTCATATCTGGCTCGCTCGCTTGCTCTCATATTTGGCTAGCTCTCTTTCTCTCTTGTCTTGCTCGCTCTCTTATCTGGCTCGCTCGCTCTCATATCTGGCTAGATCGCTTGCTCTCATATCTGGCTCGCTCGCTTGCTCTCTTGTCTGGCTCGCTCTCTTATCTGGCTCGCTCGCTAGCATATCTGGCTTGCACGCTTGCTCTCTTGTCTGGCTTGCTCTCTTATCTGGCTCGCTCGCTCTCATATCTGGCTCGCTTGCTTGCTCTCATATCTGGCTCGCTCGCTTGCTCTCTTGTCTGGCTCGCTCTCTTATCTGGCTCGCTCACATATCTGGCTCGCTCGCTCTCACATCTAGCTGGCTCGCTTGCTCTCATATTTGGCTCGCTCGCTTGCTCTCTTGTCTGGCTAGCTCTCTTATCTGGCTCGCTCTCATATCTGGCTTGCTCGCTTGCTCTCATATCTGGCTCGCTCGCTTGCTCTCTTGTCTGGCTCGCTCTCTTATTTGCTCGCTCGCCTATCTGGCTCGCTCGCTCTCACATCTGGCTCGCTCGCTTGCTCTCATATCTGTCTTGCTCGCTTGCTCTCTTGTCTGGCTCGCTCTCTTATCAGGCTCGCTCGCATATCTGGCTCGCTCGCTCTCACATCTGGCTCACTCGCTTGCTCTCATATCTGGCTTGCTCGCTTGCGCTCTTGTCTGGCTCACTCGCATATCTGGATCACTCGCTTGCTCTCATATCTGGCTCGCTCGCTTGCGCTCATGTCTGGCTTGCTCACTTTCATATCTGGCTCGCTCGCTTGCTCTCATATCTGGCACGCTCGCTTGCTCTCTTGTCTGGCTCGCTCTCTTATCTGGCTCGCTCGCATATCTGGCTCGCTCGCTCTCACATCTGGCTGGCTTGCTTGCTCTCATATCTGGCTCGCTCGCTTGCTCTCATATCTGGCTCGCTCGCTTGCTCACTTGTCTGGTTCGCTCTCATATCTGGCTTGCTAGCTTGCTCTCATATCTGGCTCTCTCGCTTGCTCTCTTGTCTGTCTCGCTCTCTTTTATGGCTCGCTTGCATATCTGGCTTGCTTGCTCTCAAATCTGGCTCGCTCGCTTGCTCTCATATCTGGCTTGTTCGCTTGCTCTCATATCCGGCTCGCTCGCTTGCTCTCATATCTGGCTCGCTCGCTTGCTCTCTTGTCTGGCTCGCTCTCTTATCTGGCTCGCTCGCATATCTGGCTGGCTCGCTCTCAAATCTGGCTCGCTCGCTTGCTCTCATATCTGGCTAGCTCGCTTGCTCTCTTGTCTGGCTCGCTCTCTTATCTGGTTCGCTCGCATATCTGGCTCGCTCGCTCTCACATCTGGCTGGCTCGCTTGCTCTCATTTCTGGCTGGCTCGCTTGCTCTCATTTCTGGCTCGCTCGCTTGCTCTCATATCTGGCTCGCACGCTTGCTCTCATATCTGGCTCGCTCGCTTGCTCTCTTGTCTGGCTCGCTCTCTTATCTGGCTAGCTCGCATACCTGGCTCGCTCGCTCTCACATCTAGCTGGCTCGCTTGCTCTCATATCTGGCTCGCTCACTTGCTCTCTTGTCTGGCTCGCTCTCTTATCTGGCTCGCTCTCATATCTGGCTTGCTAGCTTGCTCTCATATCTGGCTCGCTCGCTTGCTCTCGTCTGTCTTGCTCTCTTTTATGGCTCGCTCGCATATCTGGCTCGCTCGCTCTCACATCTGGCTCGCTCGCTTGCTCTCTTGTCTGGCTCGCTCTCTTATCTGGCTCGCTCGCTCGCATATCTGGCTCGCTCGCTCTCATGTCTGGCTCGCTCGCTCTCATATCTGGCTGGCTCGCTCGCTCTCATATCTTGCTTGCTCGCTTGCTCTCATATCTGGCTCGCTCGCTATCTCTCATATCTGGCTCGCTCGCTTGCTCTCTTGTCTGGCTCGCTCTCTTATCTGGCTCGCTCGCATATCTGGCTCGCTCACTTGCTCTCAAATCTGGCTCGCTCGCTTGCTCTCATATGTGGCTTGCTCTCTTGTCTGTCTCGCTCTCTTTTATGGCTCGC
Source organism: Hyla sarda (assembly GCF_029499605.1). Lineage (NCBI taxonomy): Eukaryota > Metazoa > Chordata > Amphibia > Anura > Hylidae > Hyla > Hyla sarda. Next base: position 48,050 of record NW_026608624.1, on the reverse strand, counting down.
TCGCTCTCACATCTGGCTCGCTCGCTTGCTCTCTTGTCTGGCTCGCTCTCTTATATGGCTCGCTCGCATATCTGGCTTGCTCGCTCTCATGTCTGGCTCGCTCGCTCTCATATCTGGCTTGCTCGCTTGCTCTCATATCTGGCTCGCTCGCTATCTCTCATATCTGGCTCGCTTGTTTGCTTTCTTGTCTGGCTCGCTCTCTTATCTGGCTCGCTCGAATATCTGTCTCGCTCGCTTGCTCTTATATCTGGCTTGCTCCCAAATCTGGCTCGCTCGCTTGCTCTCATATCTGGCTTGCTCTCTTGCTCTCATATCTGGCTCGCTCTCTTATATGGCTTGCTCGCATATCTGGCTCGCTCGCTTGCTCTCATATCTGGCTCGCTCGCTTGCTGTCTTGTCTGGCTCGCTCTCTTTTATGGCTCGCTCGCTCTCAAATCTGTCTCGCTCGCTTGCTCTCATATCTGGCTTGCTCGCTTTCTCTCATATCCGGCTCGCTCGCTTGTTCTCATATCTGGCTCGCTCGTTTGCTCTCTTGTCTGGCTCGCTCTCTTATCTGGCTCGCTCGCATATCTGGCTCGCTCGCTCTCAAATCTGGCTCGCTCGCTTGCTCTCATATCTGGCTAGCTCGCTTGCTCTCTTGTCTTGCTCGCTCTCTTATCTGGCTCGCTCGCTCTCATATCTGGCTGGCTCGCTTGCTCTCATATCTGGCTCGCTCGCTTGCTCTCTTGTCTGGCTCGCTCTCTTATCTGGTTTGCTCGCTAGCATTTCTGGCTCGCACGCTTGCTCTCTTGTCTGGCTTGCTCTCTTATCTGGCTCGCTCGCTTTCATATCTGGCTCGCTCACTTGCTCTCATGTCTGGCTCGCTCGCTTGCTCTCATGTCTGGTTCGCTCGCTCTCATATCTGGCTTTCTCGCTTGCTCTCTTGTCTGGCTCGCTCTCTTATCTGGCTCGCTCGCATATCTGGCTCGCTCGCATATCTGGAGCGCTCGCTCTCACATCTGGCTGGCTCGCTTGCTCTAATTTCTGGCTGGCTCGCTTGCTCTCATATCTGGCTAGCTCGCTTGCTCTCTTGTCTGTCTCACTCTCTTTTATGGCTCGTTTGCATAACTGGCTCGCTCACTTGCTCTCATATCTGGCTTGCTAGCTCACTCTCATATCTGGCTTGCTCGCTTGCTCTCATATTCGGCTCGCTCGCTTGCTCTCATATCTGGCTCGCTCGCTTGCTCTCTTGTCTGGCTCGCTCTCTTAACTGGCTCGCTCGCATATCTTGCTCGCTCGCTCTCAAATCTGGCTCGCTCGCTTGCTCTCATATCTGGCTAGCTCGCTTGCTCTCTTGTCTTGCTCGCTCTCTTATCTGGCTCGCTCGCTCTCATATCTGGCTGGCTCGCTTGCTCTCATATCTGGCTCGCTCGCTTGCTCTCTTGTCTGGCTCGCTCTCTTATCTGGCTTGCTCGCTAGCATATCTGGCTCGCACGCTTGCTCTCTTGTCTGGCTTGCTCTCTTATCTGGCTCGCTCGCTCTCATATCTGGCTCGCTCGCTCTCATATCTGGCTGGTTCGCTTGCTCTCATATCTGGCTCGCTCGCTTGCTCTCTTGTCTGGCTCACTCTCTTATCTGGCTTGCTCGCTAGCATATCTGGCTCGCACGCTTGCTCTCTTGTCTGGCTTGCTCTCTTATCTGTCTCGCTCTCACATCTGGCTCGCTCGCTTGCTCTCATATCTGGCTCGCTCGCTTGCTCTCTTGTCTGGCTCACTCTCTTATCTGGCTCGCTCGCTAGCATATCTGGCTTGCACGCTTGCTCTTTTGTCTGGCTTGCTCTCTTATCTGGCTCGCTCGCTCTCATATCTGGCTCGCTTGCTTGCTCTCATATCTGGCTCGCTCGCTTGCTCTCTTGTCTGACTCGCTCTCTTATCTGGCTCGCTCACATATCTGGCTCGCTCGCTCTCACATCTAGCTGGCTCGCTTGCTCTCATATTTGGCTCGCTCGCTTGCTCTGTTGTCTGGCTCGCTCTCTTATCTGGCTCGCTCTCATATCTGGCTTGCTAGCTTGCTCTGATATCTGGCTCTCTCGCTTGCTCTCTTGTCTGTCTCGCTCGCTTGCTCTCATATCTGGCTCGCTCGCTTTTTCTCATATCTGGCTCGCTCGCTTTTTCTCATATCTGGCTCGCTCGCTTGCTCTCTTGTCTGGCTCGCTCTCTTCTCTGGCTCGCTCGCATATCTGGCTCGCTCGCTCTCTTGTCTGGCACGCTCACTTGCTCTCATATTTGGCTAGCTCGCTTTCTCTCTTGTCTTGCTCACTCTCATATCTGGCTCGCTCGCTCTCATATCTGGCTGGTTCGCCTACTCTCATATCTGGCTCGCTCGCTTGCTCTCTTGTCTGGCTCGCTCTCTTATCTGGCTTGCTCGCTAGCATATCTGGCTCGCACGCTTGCTCTCTTGTCTGGCTTGCTCTCTTATCTGTCTCGCTCTCACATCTGGCTCGCTCGCTTGCTCTCATATCTGGCTCGCTCGCTTGCTCTCTTGTCTGGCTCGCTCTCTTATCTGGCTTGCTCGTTAGCATATCTGGCTCGCACGCTTGCTCTCTTGTCTGGCTTGCTCTCTTATCTGGCTCGATCGCTCTCATATCTGGCTCGCTCGCTTGCTCTCATGTCTGGCTCGCTCGCTCTCATATCTGGCTTTCTCACTTGCTCTCTTGTATGGTCGCTCTCTTATCTGGCTCGCTCTCATATCTGGCTCGCTCGCTTGTTCTCATATCTGGCTCGCTCGCTTGCTCTCTTGTCTGGCTCGCTCTCTTATCTGGCTCGCTCGCATATCTGGCTGGCTCGCTCTCATATCTGGCTCGCTCGCTTGCTCTCATATTTGGCTAGCTCTCTTTCTCTCTTGTCTTGCTCGCTCTCTTATCTGGCTCGCTCGCTCTCATATCTGGCTAGTTCGCTTGCTCTCATATCTGGCTCGCTCCCTTGCTCTCTTGTCTGGCTCGCTCTCTTATCTGGCTCGCTCGCTAGCATATCTGGCTTGCACGCTTGCTCTCTTGTCTGGCTTGCTCTCTTATCTGGCTCGCTCGCTCTCATATCTGGCTAGTTCGCTTGCTCTCATATCTGGCTCGCTCCCTTGCTCTCTTGTCTGGCTCGCTCTCTTATCTGGCTCGCTCGCTAGCATATCTGGCTTTCTCGCTTGCTCTCTTGTCTGGCTCGCTCTCTTATCTGGCTCGCTCACATATCTGGCTCGCTCGCTCTCACATCTAGCTGGCTCGCTTGCTCTCATATTTGGCTCGCTCGCTTGCTCTCTTGTCTGGCTCGCTCTCTTATCTGGCTCGCTCTCATATCTGGCTTGCTCGCTTGCTCTCATATCTGGCTCGCTCGCTTGCTCTCTTGTCTGGCTCGCTCTCTTATTTGCTCGCTCGCCTATCTGGCTCGCTCGCTCTCACATCTGGCTCGCTCGCTTGCTCTCATATCTGTCTTGTTTGCTTGCTCTCTTGTCTGGCTCGCTCTCTTATCAGGCTCGCTCGCATATCTGGCTCGCTCGCTCTCACATCTGGCTCACTCGCTTGCTCTCATATCTGGCTTGCTCGCTTGCGCTCTTGTCTGGCTCACTCGCATATCTGGATCACTCGCTTGCTCTCATATCTGGCTCGCTCGCTTGCGCTCATGTCTGGCTTGCTCACTTTCATATCTGGCTCGCTCGCTTGCTCTCATATCTGGCACGCTCGCTTGCTCTCTTGTCTGGCTCGCTCTCTTATCTGGCTCGCTCGCATATCTGGCTCGCTCGCTCTCACATCTGGCTGGCTTGCTTGCTCTCATATCTGGCTCGCTCGCTTGCTCTCATATCTGGCTCGCTCGCTTGCTCACTTGTCTGGTTCGCTCTCATATCTGGCTTGCTAGCTTGCTCTCATATCTGGCTCTCTCGCTTGCTCTCTTGTCTGTCTTGCTCTCTTTTATGGCTCGCTTGCATATCTGGCTTGCTTGCTCTCAAATCTGGCTCGCTCGCTTGCTCTCATATCTGGCTTGTTCGCTTGCTCTCATATCCGGCTCGCTCGCTTGCTCTCATATCTGGCTCGCTCGCTTGCTCTCTTGTCTGGCTTGCTCTCTTATCTGTCTCGCTCTCACATCTGGCTCGCTCGCTTGCTCTCATATCTGGCTCGCTCGCTTGCTCTCTTGTCTGGCTCGCTCTCTTATCTGGCTTGCTCGTTAGCATATCTGGCTCGCACGCTTGCTCTCTTGTCTGGCTTGCTCTCTTATCTGGCTCGATCGCTCTCATATCTGGCTCGCTCGCTTGCTCTCATGTCTGGCTCGCTCGCTCTCATATCTGGCTTTCTCACTTGCTCTCTTGTATGGTCGCTCTCTTATCTGGCTCGCTCTCATATCTGGCTCGCTCGCTTGTTCTCATATCTGGCTCGCTCGCTTGCTCTCTTGTCTGGCTCGCTCTCTTATCTGGCTCGCTCGCATATCTGGCTGGCTCGCTCTCATATCTGGCTCGCTCGCTTGCTCTCATATTTGGCTAGCTCTCTTTCTCTCTTGTCTTGCTCGCTCTCTTATCTGGCTCGCTCGCTCTCATATCTGGCTAGTTCGCTTGCTCTCATATCTGGCTCGCTCCCTTGCTCTCTTGTCTGGCTCGCTCTCTTATCTGGCTCGCTCGCTAGCATATCTGGCTTGCACGCTTGCTCTCTTGTCTGGCTTGCTCTCTTATCTGGCTCGCTCGCTCTCATATCTGGCTAGTTCGCTTGCTCTCATATCTGGCTCGCTCCCTTGCTCTCTTGTCTGGCTCGCTCTCTTATCTGGCTCGCTCGCTAGCATATCTGGCTTTCTCGCTTGCTCTCTTGTCTGGCTCGCTCTCTTATCTGGCTCGCTCACATATCTGGCTCGCTCGCTCTCACATCTAGCTGGCTCGCTTGCTCTCATATTTGGCTCGCTCGCTTGCTCTCTTGTCTGGCTCGCTCTCTTATCTGGCTCGCTCTCATATCTGGCTTGCTCGCTTGCTCTCATATCTGGCTCGCTCGCTTGCTCTCTTGTCTGGCTCGCTCTCTTATTTGCTCGCTCGCCTATCTGGCTCGCTCGCTCTCACATCTGGCTCGCTCGCTTGCTCTCATATCTGTCTTGTTTGCTTGCTCTCTTGTCTGGCTCGCTCTCTTATCAGGCTCGCTCACATATCTGGCTCGCTCGCTCTCACATCTGGCTCACTCGCTTGCTCTCATATCTGGCTTGCTCGCTTGCGCTCTTGTCTGGCTCACTCGCATATCTGGATCACTCGCTTGCTCTCATATCTGGCTCGCTCGCTTGCGCTCATGTCTGGCTTGCTCACTTTCATATCTGGCTCGCTCGCTTGCTCTCATATCTGGCACGCTCGCTTGCTCTCTTGTCTGGCTCGCTCTCTTATCTGGCTCGCTCGCATATCTGGCTCGCTCGCTCTCACATCTGGCTGGCTTGCTTGCTCTCATATCTGGCTCGCTCGCTTGCTCTCATATCTGGCTCGCTCGCTTGCTCACTTGTCTGGTTCGCTCTCATATCTGGCTTGCTAGCTTGCTCTCATATCTGGCTCTCTCGCTTGCTCTCTTGTCTGTCTTGCTCTCTTTTATGGCTCGCTTGCATATCTGGCTTGCTTGCTCTCAAATCTGGCTCGCTCGCTTGCTCTCATATCTGGCTTGTTCGCTTGCTCTCATATCCGGCTCGCTCGCTTGCTCTCATATCTGGCTCGCTCGCTTGCTCTCTTGTCTGGCTCGCTCTCTTATCTGGCTCGCTCGCATATCTGGCTGGCTCGCTCTCAAATCTGGCTCGCTCGCTTGCTCTCATATCTGGCTAGCTCGCTTGCTCTCTTGTCTGGCTCGCTCTCTTATCTGGCTCGCTCGCATATCTGGCTCGCTCGCTCTCACATCTGGCTGGCTCGCTTGCTCTCATTTCTGGCTGGCTCGCTTGCTCTCATTTCTGGCTCGCTCGCTTGCTCTCATATCTGGCTCGCACGCTTGCTCTCATATCTGGCTCGCTCGCTTGCTCTCTTGTCTGGCTCGCTCTCTTATCTGGCTAGCTCGCATACCTGGCTCGCTCGCTCTCACATCTAGCTGGCTCGCTTGCTCTCATATCTGGCTCGCTCACTTGCTCTCTTGTCTGGCTCGCTCTCTTATCTGGCTCGCTCTCATATCTGGCTTGCTAGCTTGCTCTCATATCTGGCTCGCTCGCTTGCTCTCGTCTGTCTTGCTCTCTTTTATGGCTCGCTCGCATATCTGGCTCGCTCGCTCTCACATCTGGCTCGCTCGCTTGCTCTCTTGTCTGGCTCGCTCTCTTATCTGGCTCGCTCGCTCGCATATCTGGCTCGCTCGCTCTCATGTCTGGCTCGCTCGCTCTCATATCTGGCTGGCTCGCTCGCTCTCATATCTTGCTTGCTCGCTTGCTCTCATATCTGGCTCGCTCGCTATCTCTCATATCTGGCTCGCTCGCTTGCTCTCTTGTCTGGCTCGCTCTCTTATCTGGCTCGCTCGCATATCTGGCTCGCTCACTTGCTCTCAAATCTGGCTCGCTCGCTTGCTCTCATATGTGGCTTGCTCTCTTGTCTGTCTCGCTCTCTTTTATGGCTCGCTCGCTCTCACATCTGGCTCGCTCGCTTGCTCTCTTGTCTGGCTCGCTCTCTTATATGGCTCGCTCGCATATCTGGCTTGCTCGCTCTCATGTCTGGCTCGCTCGCTCTCATATCTGGCTTGCTCGCTTGCTCTCATATCTGGCTCGCTCGCTATCTCTCATATCTGGCTCGCTTGTTTGCTTTCTTGTCTGGCTCGCTCTCTTATCTGGCTCGCTCGAATATCTGTCTCGCTCGCTTGCTCTTATATCTGGCTTGCTCCCAAATCTGGCTCGCTCGCTTGCTCTCATATCTGGCTTGCTCTCTTGCTCTCATATCTGGCTCGCTCTCTTATATGGCTTGCTCGCATATCTGGCTCGCTCGCTCTCACATCTGGCTGGCTTGCTTGCTCTCATATCTGGCTCGCTCGCTTGCTCTCATATCTGGCTCGCTCGCTTGCTGTCTTGTCTGGCTCGCTCTCTTTTATGGCTCGCTCGCTCTCAAATCTGTCTCGCTCGCTTGCTCTCATATCTGGCTTGCTCGCTTTCTCTCATATCCGGCTCGCTCGCTTGTTCTCATATCTGGCTCGCTCGTTTGCTCTCTTGTCTGGCTCGCTCTCTTATCTGGCTCGCTCGCATATCTGGCTCGCTCGCTCTCAAATCTGGCTCGCTCGCTTGCTCTCATATCTGGCTAGCTCGCTTGCTCTCTTGTCTTGCTCGCTCTCTTATCTGGCTCGCTCGCTCTCATATCTGGCTGGCTCGCTTGCTCTCATATCTGGCTCGCTCGCTTGCTCTCTTGTCTGGCTCGCTCTCTTATCTGGTTTGCTCGCTAGCATTTCTGGCTCGCACGCTTGCTCTCTTGTCTGGCTTGCTCTCTTATCTGGCTCGCTCGCTTTCATATCTGGCTCACTCACTTGCTCTCATATCTGGCTCGCTCGCTTGCTCTCATGTCTGGTTCGCTCGCTCTCATATCTGGCTTTCTCGCTTGCTCTCTTGTCTGGCTCGCTCTCTTATCTGGCTCGCTCGCATATCTGGCTCGCTCGCATATCTGGAGCGCTCGCTCTCACATCTGGCTGGCTCGCTTGCTCTAATTTCTGGCTGGCTCGCTTGCTCTCATATCTGGCTCGCTCGCTTGCTCTCTTGTCTGTCTCACTCTCTTTTATGGCTCGTTTGCATAACTGGCTCGCTCACTTGCTCTCATATCTGGCTTGCTAGCTCACTCTCATATCTGGCTTGCTCGCTTGCTCTCATATTCGGCTCGCTCGCTTGCTCTCATATCTGGCTCGCTCGCTTGCTCTCTTGTCTGGCTCGCTCTCTTAACTGGCTCGCTCGCATATCTTGCTCGCTCGCTCTCAAATCTGGCTCGCTCGCTTGCTCTCATATCTGGCTAGCTCGCTTGCTCTCTTGTCTTGCTCGCTCTCTTATCTGGCTCGCTCGCTCTCATATCTGGCTGGCTCGCTTGCTCTCATATCTGGCTCGCTCGCTTGCTCTCTTGTCTGGCTCGCTCTCTTATCTGGCTTGCTCGCTAGCATATCTGGCTCGCACGCTTGCTCTCTTGTCTGGCTTGCTCTCTTATCTGGCTCGCTCGCTCTCATATCTGGCTCGCTCACTTGCTCTCATGTCTGGCTCGCTCTCATATCTGGCTTTCTCGCTTGCTCTCTTGTCTGGCTCGCTCTCTTATCTGGCTCGCTCGCATACCTGGCTCGCTCGCTCTCACATCTAGCTGGCTCGCTTGCTCTCATATCTGGCTCGCTTGCTCTCTTGTCTGTCTCGCTCTCTTTTATGGCTCGCTCGCATATCTGGCTCGCTCGCTCTCACATCTGGCTCGCTCGCTTACTCTCTTGTCTGGCTCGCTCTCTTATCTGGCCCGCTTGAATATATGGCTCACTCGCTCTCACATCTGGCTGGCTCGCTTGCTCTCATATCTGGCTCGCTTGCTTGCTCTCTTGTCTGGCTCGCTCTCTTATCTGGCTCATCTCATATCTGGCTTGCTAGCTTGCTCTCATATCTGGCTCGCTCGCTTGCTCTCTTGTCTGTCTCACTCTCTTTTATGGCTCACTCGCATATCTGGCTCGCTCGCTCTCACATCTGACTCGCTCGCTTGCTCTCTTGTCTGGCTCGCTCTCTTATCTGGCTCGCTCGCATATCTGGCTCGCTCGCTCTCATATCTTGCTCGCTCGCTCTCATATCTGGCTTGCTCACTTACTCTCATGCCTGGCTCGCTCGCTCTCATATCTGGCTCGCTCGCTTGCTCTCATGTCTGGCTCGCTCGCTCTCATATCTGGCTCGCTCGCTTGCTCTCTTGTCTGGTTCGCTCTCTTATCTGTCTCGCTCTCATATCTGACTTGCTCGCTTGCTCTCACATCTGGCTCACTCGCTTGCTCTCATATCTGGCTCGCTCGCTCGCTTGCTCTCTTGTCTTGCTCGCTCTCTTATCTGTCTCGCTCTCATATCTGAATTGCTCGCTTGCTCTCACATCTGGCTCACTCGCTTGCTCTCACATCTGGCTCGCTCGCTTGCTCTCATATCTGGCTCGCTCTCTTATCTGGCTTGCTCACTAGCATATCTGGCTCGCTCGCTTGCTCTCTTGTCTGGCTTGTTCTCTTATCTGGCTCGCTCGCTCTCATATCTGGCTCGCTCGCTTGCTCTCATGTCTGGCTCGCTCGCTCTCATATCTGGCTCGCTCGCTTGGGCTCATGTCTGGCTCGCTCACTCTCATATCTGGCTCGCTCGCTTGCTCTCATGTCTGGCTCGCTCGCTCTCATATCTGGCTCGCTCGCTTGCTCTCATGTCTGGCTCGCTCGCTCTCAGATCTGGTTCGCTCGCTTGCTCTCATTTCTTGCTCACTTGCTCTCATATCTGGCTCGCTCGATTGCTCTCTCGTCTGGCTCGCTCTCTTAAATGGCTCGCTCGCTCGCATATCTGGCTCACTCGCTTGCTCTCATAACTAGCTCGCTCGCTTGCACTCTTGTCTGGCTCGCTCTCTTATCTGGCTCGCTCGCTTGCATATCTGGCTAGCTCGCTCTCATATCTGTCTCGCTCGCTTGCTCTCATGTCTGGCTCGCTCGCTCTCATATCTGGATCGCTCGCTCACATATCTGTCTCGCTCGCTTGCTCTCTTGTCTGGTTCGCTCTCTTATCTGGCTCGCTCTCATATCTGGCTTGCTCGCTTGCACTCATATCTGGCTCGCTCGCCTGCTCTCATATCTGGCTCGCTCGCTTGCTCTCTTGTCTGGCTCGCTCTCTTATCTGGCTCGCTCGCATATCTGGCTCGCTCGCATATCTGGCTCGCTTGCTCTCACATCTGGTTTGCTCGCTTGTTCTCATATCTGGCTAGCTCGTTTTCTCTTTTGCCTGGCTCACTCGCATATCTTATGTGGCTCGCTCGCATATTTGGCTAGCTCGCTCTCATATCTGGCTCGCTCGCTTGCTCTCATATCTGTCTAGCTCGCTTGCTCTCATATCTGGCTCGCTCGCTTGCTCTCTTGTCTGGTTCGCTCTCTTATTTGGCTTGCTCGCATATCTGGCTCGCTCGCTCTCACATCTGGCTCGCTCGCTTGCTCTCATATCTGGCTCGCTCGCTTGCTCTCTTGTCTGGCTCGCTCTCTTATTTGCTCGCTCGCATATCTGGCTCGCTCGCTCTCAAATCTGGCTCGCTCGCTTGCTCTCATATCTGGCTTGCTCGCTTGCTCTCATATCCGGCTCGCTCGCTTGCTCTCATATCTTGCTCGCTCGCTTGCTCTCTTGTCTGGCTCGCTCTCTTATCTGGCTCTCTCGCATATCTGGCTCGCTCGCTCTCACATCTAGCTGGCTCGCTTGCTCTCATATCTGACTCGCTTGCTCTCTTGTCTGGCACGCTCTCTTATCTGGCTCGCTCTTATATCTGCCTTGCTAGCTCGCTCTCATATCTGGCTCGCTCGCTTGCTCTCTTGTCTGTCTCGCTCTCTTTTATGGCTCGCTCGCATATCTGGCTAGCTTGCTCTCACATCTGGCTCGCTCGCTTGCTCTCTTGTCTGGCTCGCTCTCTTATCTGGCTCGCTCGCTCGCATATCTGGCTCGCTCTCATGTCTGGCTCGCTCGCTCTCATATCTGGCTTGCTCGCTCGCTCTCATATCTGGCTCGCTCGCTTACTCTCATATCTGGCTCGCTCGCTTGCTCTCTTGTCTGGCTCACTCTCTTATCTGGCTCGCTCGCATATCTGGCTCGCTCGCTCTCAAATCTGGGTCGCTCGCTTGCTCTCATATCTGGCTTGCTCGCTTGCTCCCATATCTGGCTCGCTCGCTTGCTCTCATATCTGGCTCGCTCGCTTTTTCTCATATCTGGCTCGCTCGCTTGCTCTCTTGTCTGGCTCGCTCTCTTATCTGGCTCGCTCGCATATCTGGCTCGCTCGCTCTCAAATCTGGCTCGCTCGCTTGCTCTCATATTTGGCTAGCTCGCTTTCTCTCTTGTCTTGCTCGCTCTCATATCTGGCTCGCTCGCTCTCATATCTGGCTGGTTCGCTTGCTCTCATATCTGGCTCGCTCGCTTGCTCTCTTGTCTGGCTCACTCTCTTATCTGGCTTGCTCGCTAGCATATCTGGCTCGCACGCTTGCTCTCTTGTCTGGCTTGCTCTCTTATCTGTCTCGCTCTCACATCTGGCTCGCTCGCTTGCTCTCATATCTGGCTCGCTCGCTTGCTCTCTTGTCTGGCTCACTCTCTTATCTGGCTCGCTCGCTAGCATATCTGGCTTGCACGCTTGCTCTTTTGTCTGGCTTGCTCTCTTATCTGGCTCGCTCGCTCTCATATCTGGCTCGCTTGCTTGCTCTCATATCTGGCTCGCTTGCTCTCTTGTCTGGCTCGCTCTCTTATCTGGCTCGCTCACATATCTGGCTCGCTCGCTCTCACATCTAGCTGGCTCGCTTGCTCTCATATTTGGCTCGCTCGCTTGCTCTCTTGTCTGGCTCGCTCTCTTATCTGGCTCGCTCTCATATCTGGCTTGCTAGCTTGCTCTGATATCTGGCTCCCTCGCTTGCTCTCTTGTCTGTCTCGCTCGCTTGCTCTCATATCTGGCTCGCTCGCTTTTTCTCATATCTGGCTCGCTCGCTTTTTCTCATATCTGGCTCGCTCGCTTGCTCTCTTGTCTGGCTCGCTCTCTTCTCTGGCTCGCTCGCATATATCTGGCTCGCTCGCTCTCTTGTCTGGCACGCTCACTTGCTCTCATATTTGGCTAGCTCGCTTTCTCTCTTGTCTTGCTCACTCTCATATCTGGCTCGCTCGCTCTCATATCTGGCTGGTTCGCCTACTCTCATATCTGGCTCGCTCGCTTGCTCTCTTGTCTGGCTCGCTCTCTTATCTGGCTTGCTCGCTAGCATATCTGGCTCGCACGCTTGCTCTCTTGTCTGGCTTGCTCTCTTATCTGTCTCGCTCTCACATCTGGCTCGCTCGCTTGCTCTCATATCTGGCTCGCTCGCTTGCTCTCTTGTCTGGCTCGCTCTCTTATCTGGCTTGCTCGTTAGCATATCTGGCTCGCACGCTTGCTCTCTTGTCTGGCTTGCTCTCTTATCTGGCTCGATCGCTCTCATATCTGGCTCGCTCGCTTGCTCTCATGTCTGGCTCGCTCGCTCTCATATCTGGCTTTCTCACTTGCTCTCTTGTATGGTCGCTCTCTTATCTGGCTCGCTCTCATATCTGGCTCGCTCGCTTGTTCTCATATCTGGCTCGCTCGCTTGCTCTCTTGTCTGGCTCGCTCTCTTATCTGGCTCGCTCGCATATCTGGCTGGCTCGCTCTCATATCTGGCTCGCTCGCTTGCTCTCATATTTGGCTAGCTCTCTTTCTCTCTTGTCTTGCTCGCTCTCTTATCTGGCTCGCTCGCTCTCATATCTGGCTAGTTCGCTTGCTCTCATATCTGGCTCGCTCGCTTGCTCTCTTGTCTGGCTCGCTCTCTTATCTGGCTCGCTCGCTAGCATATCTGGCTTGCACGCTTGCTCTCTTGTCTGGCTTGCTCTCTTATCTGGCTCGCTCGCTCTCATATCTGGCTCGCTTGCTTGCTCTCATATCTGGCTCGCTCGCTTGCTCTCTTGTCTGGCTCGCTCTCTTATCTGGCTCGCTCACATATCTGGCTCGCTCGCTCTCACATCTAGCTGGCTCGCTTGCTCTCATATTTGGCTCGCTCGCTTGCTCTCTTGTCTGGCTCGCTCTCTTATCTGGCTCGCTCTCATATCTGGCTTGCTCGCTTGCTCTCATATCTGGCTCGCTCGCTTGCTCTCTTGTCTGGCTCGCTCTCTTATTTGCTCGCTCGCCTATCTGGCTCGCTCGCTCTCACATCTGGCTCGCTCGCTTGCTCTCATATCTGTTTTGCTCGCTTGCTCTCTTGTCTGGCTCGCTCTCTTATCAGGCTCGCTCGCATATCTGGCTCGCTCGCTCTCACATCTGGCTCACTCGCTTGCTCTCATATCTGGCTTGCTCGCTTGCGCTCTTGTCTGGCTCACTCGCATATCTGGATCACTCGCTTGCTCTCATATCTGGCTCGCTCGCTTGCGCTCATGTCTGGCTTGCTCACTTTCATATCTGGCTCGCTCGCTTGCTCTCATATCTGGCACGCTCGCTTGCTCTCTTGTCTGGCTCGCTCTCTTATCTGGCTCGCTCGCATATCTGGCTCGCTCGCTCTCACATCTGGCTGGCTTGCTTGCTCTCATATCTGGCTCGCTCGCTTGCTCTCATATCTGGCTCGCTCGCTTGCTCACTTATCTGGTTCGCTCTCATATCTGGCTTGCTAGCTTGCTCTCATATCTGGCTCTCTCGCTTGCTCTCTTGTCTGTCTCGCTCTCTTTTATGGCTCGCTTGCATATCTGGCTTGCTTGCTCTCAAATCTGGCTCGCTCGCTTGCTCTCATATCTGGCTTGTTCGCTTGCTCTCATATCCGGCTCGCTCGCTTGCTCTCATATCTGGCTCGCTCGCTTGCTCTCTTGTCTGGCTCGCTCTCTTATCTGGCTCGCTCGCATATCTGGCTGGCTCGCTCTCAAATCTGGCTCGCTCGCTTGCTCTCATATCTGGCTAGCTCGCTTGCTCTCTTGTCTGGCTCGCTCTCTTATCTGGCTCGCTCGCATATCTGGCTCGCTCGCTCTCACATCTGGCTGGCTCGCTTGCTCTCATTTCTGGCTGGCTCGCTTGCTCTCATTTCTGGCTCGCTCGCTTGCTCTCATATCTGGCTCGCACGCTTGCTCTCATATCTGGCTCGCTCGCTTGCTCTCTTGTCTGGCTCGCTCTCTTATCTGGCTAGCTCGCATACCTGGCTCGCTCGCTCTCACATCTAGCTGGCTCGCTTGCTCTCATATCTGGCTCGCTCACTTGCTCTCTTGTCTGGCTCGCTCTCTTATCTGGCTCGCTCTCATATCTGGCTTGCTAGCTTGCTCTCATATCTGGCTCGCTCGCTTGCTCTCGTCTGTCTTGCTCTCTTTTATGGCTCGCTCGCATATCTGGCTCGCTCGCTCTCACATCTGGCTCGCTCGCTTGCTCTCTTGTCTGGCTCGCTCTCTTATCTGGCTCGCTCGCTCGCATATCTGGCTCGCTCGCTCTCATGTCTGGCTCGCTCGCTCTCATATCTGGCTGGCTCGCTCGCTCTCATATCTTGCTTGCTCGCTTGCTCTCATATCTGGCTCGCTCGCTATCTCTCATATCTGGCTCGCTCGCTTGCTCTCTTGTCTGGCTCGCTCTCTTATCTGGCTCGCTCGCATATCTGGCTCGCTCACTTGCTCTCAAATCTGGCTCGCTCGCTTGCTCTCATATGTGGCTTGCTCTCTTGTCTGTCTCGCTCTCTTTTATGGCTCGCTCGCTCTCACATCTGGCTCGCTCGCTTGCTCTCTTGTCTGGCTCGCTCTCTTATATGGCTCGCTCGCATATCTGGCTTGCTCGCTCTCATGTCTGGCTCGCTCGCTCTCATATCTGGCTTGCTCGCTTGCTCTCATATCTGGCTCGCTCGCTATCTCTCATATCTGGCTCGCTTGTTTGCTTTCTTGTCTGGCTCGCTCTCTTATCTGGCTCGCTCGAATATCTGTCTCGCTCGCTTGCTCTTATATCTGGCTTGCTCCCAAATCTGGCTCGCTCGCTTGCTCTCATATCTGGCTTGCTCTCTTGCTCTCATATCTGGCTCGCTCTCTTATATGGCTTGCTCGCATATCTGGCTCGCTCGCTCTCACATCTGGCTGGCTTGCTTGCTCTCATATCTGGCTCGCTCGCTTGCTCTCATATCTGGCTCGCTCGCTTGCTGTCTTGTCTGGCTCGCTCTCTTTTATGGCTCGTTCGCTCTCAAATCTGTCTCGCTCGCTTGCTCTCATATCTGGCTTGCTCGCTTTCTCTCATATCCGGCTCGCTCGCTTGTTCTCATATCTGGCTCGCTCGTTTGCTCTCTTGTCTGGCTCGCTCTCTTATCTGGCTCGCTCGCATATCTGGCTCGCTCGCTCTCAAATCTGGCTCGCTCGCTTGCTCTCATATCTGGCTAGCTCGCTTGCTCTCTTGTCTTGCTCGCTCTCTTATCTGGCTCGCTCGCTCTCATATCTGGCTGGCTCGCTTGCTCTCATATCTGGCTCGCTCGCTTGCTCTCTTGTCTGGCTCGCTCTCTTATCTGGTTTGCTCGCTAGCATTTCTGGCTCGCACGCTTGCTCTCTTGTCTGGCTTGCTCTCTTATCTGGCTCGCTCGCTTTCATATCTGGCTCGCTCACTTGCTCTCATGTCTGGCTCGCTCGCTTGCTCTCATGTCTGGTTCGCTCGCTCTCATATCTGGCTTTCTCGCTTGCTCTCTTGTCTGGCTCGCTCTCTTATCTGGCTCGCTCGCATATCTGGCTCGCTCGCATATCTGGAGCGCTCGCTCTCACATCTGGCTGGCTCGCTTGCTCTAATTTCTGGCTGGCTCGCTTGCTCTCATATCTGGCTCGCTCGCTTGTCTCACTCTCTTTTATGGCTCGTTTGCATAACTGGCTCGCTCACTTGCTCTCATATCTGGCTTGCTAGCTCACTCTCATATCTGGCTTGCTCGCTTGCTCTCATATTCGGCTCGCTCGCTTGCTCTCATATCTGGCTCGCTCGCTTGCTCTCTTGTCTGGCTCGCTCTCTTAACTGGCTCGCTCGCATATCTTGCTCGCTCGCTCTCAAATCTGGCTCGCTCGCTTGCTCTCATATCTGGCTAGCTCGCTTGCTCTCTTGTCTTGCTCGCTCTCTTATCTGGCTCGCTCGCTCTCATATCTGGCTGGCTCGCTTGCTCTCATATCTGTCTCGCTCGCTTGCTCTCTTGTCTGGCTCGCTCTCTTATCTGGCTTGCTCGCTAGCATATCTGGCTCGCACGCTTGCTCTCTTGTCTGGCTTGCTCTCTTATCTGGCTCGCTCGCTCTCATATCTGGCTCGCTCACTTGCTCTCATGTCTGGCTCGCTCTCATATCTGGCTTTCTCGCTTGCTCTCTTGTCTGGCTCGCTCTCTTATCTGGCTCGCTCGCCTACCTGGCTCGCTCGCTCTCACATCTAGCTGGCTCGCTTGCTCTCATATCTGGCTTGCTCTCTTATCTGGCTCGCTCTTATATCTGCCTTGCTAGCTCGCTCTCATATCTGGCTCGCTCGCTTGCTCTCTTGTCTGTCTCGCTCTCTTTTATGGCTCGCTCGCATATCTGGCTAGCTTGCTTTCACATCTGGCTGGCTCGCTTGCTCTCTTGTCTGGCTCGCTCTCTTATCTGGCTCGCTCGCTCGCATATCTGGCTCGCTCGCTCTCATGTCTGGCTCGCTTCGCTCTCATATCTGGCTTGCTCGCTTGCTCTCATATCTGGCTCGCTCGCTTACTCTCATATCTGGCTCGCTCGCTTGCTCTCTTGTCTGGCTCACTCTCTTATCTGGCTCACTCGCATATCTGGCTCGCTCGCTCTCAAATCTGGCTTGCTCGCTTGCTCTCATATCTGGCTTGCTCGCTTGCTCTCATATCTGGCTCGCTCGCTTGCTCTCATATCTGGCTCGCTCGCTTTTTCTCATATCTGGCTCGCTCGCTTGCTCTCTTGTCTGGCTCGCTCTCTTCTCTGGCTCGCTCGCATATCTGGCTCGCTCGCTCTCAAATCTGGCTTGCTCGCTTGCTCTCATATCTGGCTTGCTCGCTTGCTCTCATATCTGGCGCGCTCGCTTGCTCTCATATCTGGCTCGCTCGCTTGCTCTCATATTTGGCTAGCTCGCTTTCTCTCTTGTCTTGCTCGCTCTCATATCTGGCTCGCTCGTTCTCATATCTGGCTGGTTCGATTGCTCTCATATCTGGCTCGCTCGCTTGCTCTCTTGTCTGGCTCGCTCTCTTATCTGGCTTGCTCGCTAGCATATCTGGCTCGCACGCTTGCTCTCTTGTCTGGCTTGCTCTCTTATCTGTCTCGCTCTCACATCTGGCTCGCTCGCTTGCTCTCATATCTGGCTCGCTCACTTGCTCTCTTGTCTGGCTCGCTCTCTTATCTGGCTTGCTCGCTAGCATATCTGGCTCGCACGCTTGCTCTCTTATCTGGCTCGATCGCTCTCATATCTGGCTCGCTCGCTTGCTCTCATGTCTGGCTCGCTCGCTTGCTCTCATATCCGGCTCGCTCGCTTGCTCTCTTATCTGGCTCGATCGCTCTCATATCTGGCTCGCTCGCTTGCTCTCATATCCGGCTCGCTCGCTTGCTCTCATATCAGGCTCGCTCGCTTGCTCTCTTGTCTGGGTCGCTCTCTTATCTGGCTCGCTCTCATATCTGGCTCGCTTGCTCTCCTGTCTGGCTCGCTCTCTTATCTGGCTCGCTCTTATATCTGCCTTGCTAGCTCGCTCTCATATCTGGCTCGCTCGCTTGCTCTCTTGTCTGTCTCGCTCTCTTTTATGGCTCGCTCGCATATCTGGCTAGCTTGCTCTCACATCTGGCTCGCTCGCTTGCTCTCTTGTCTGGCTCGCTCTCTTATCTGGCTCGCTCGCTCGCATATCTGGCTCGCTCGCTCTC
The DNA here is from genome assembly GCF_029499605.1 of Hyla sarda. Classification (NCBI taxonomy): domain Eukaryota; kingdom Metazoa; phylum Chordata; class Amphibia; order Anura; family Hylidae; genus Hyla; species Hyla sarda. Next base: position 30,549 of record NW_026608624.1, on the reverse strand, counting down.
ATGTCTGGCTCGCTCGCTCTCATATCTGGCTTGCTCGCTTGCTCTCATATCTGGCTCCCTCGCTTACTCTCATATCTGGCTCGCTCGCTTGCTCTCTTGTCTGGCTTGCTCTCTTATCTGTCTCGCTCTCACATCTGGCTCGCTCGCTTGCCCTCATATCTGGCTCGCTCGCTTGCTCTTTTGTCTGGCTCGCTCTCTTATCTGGCTTGCTCGCTAGCATATCTGGCTCGCACGCTTGCTCTCTTATCTGGCTCGATCGCTCTCATATCTGGCTCGCTCGCTTGCTCTCATGTCTGGCTCGCTCGCTCTCATATCTGGCTTTCTCGCTTGCTCTCAAGTCTGGCTCGCTCTCTTATCTGGCTCGCTCTCATACCTGGCTCGCTCGCTCTCACATCTAGCTGTCTCCCTTGCTCTCATATCTGGCTCGCTTGCTCTCTTGTCTGGCTCGCTTTCTTATCTGGCTCGCTCTTATATCTGCCTTGCTAGCTCGCTCTCATATCTGGCTCGCTCGCTTGCTCTCTTGTCTGTCTCGCTCTCTTTTATCGCTCGCACGCATATCTGGCTCCCTTGCTCTCACATCTGGCTCGCTCGCTTGCTCTCTTGTCTGGCTCGCTCTCTTATCTGGCTCGCTCGCTCGCATATCTGGCTCGCTCGCTCTCATGTCTGGCTCGCTCGCTCTCATATCTGGCTTGCTCGCTTGCTCTCATATCTGGCTTGCTCGCTTGCTCTCATATCTGGCTCGCTCGCTTGTTCTCATATCTGGCTCGCTCGCTTGCTCTCTTGTCTGGCTCGCTCTCTTATCTGGCTCGCTCGCATATCTGGCTCGCTCGCTCTCATATCTGGCTGGTTCGCTTGCTCTCATATCTGGCTCGCTCGCTTGCTCTCCTGTCTGGCTCGCTCTCTTATCTGGCTTGCTCGCTTGCATATCTGGCTTGCACGCTTGCTCTTTTGTCTGGCTTGCTCTCTTATCTGGCTCGCTCGCTCTCATATCTGGCTCGCTCGCTTGCTCTCATATCTGGCTCGCTCGCTTGCTCTCTTGTCTGGCTCGCTCTCTTATCTGGCTCGCTCACATATCTGGCTCGCTCGCTCTCACATCTAGCTGGCTCGCTTGCTCTCATATTTGGCTCGCTCGCTTGCTCTCTTGTCTGGCTCGCTCTCTTATCTGGCTCGCTCTCATATCTGGCTTGCTAGCTTGCTCTCATATCTGGCTCACTCGCTTGCTCTCTTGTCTGTCTCGCTCTCTTTTATTGCTCGCTCGCATATCTGGTTCGCTCGCTCTCATATCTTATTCGCTCCGTCTCATGTCTGGCTCGCTCGCTCTCATATCTGGCTTGCTCGCTTGCTCTCATATCTGGCTCGCTCGCTTGCTCTCTTGTCTGGCTCGCTCTCTTATCTGGCTCGCTCGCATATCTTGCGCACTCACTCTCAAATCTGGCTCGCTTGCTTGCTCTCATATCTGGCTAGCTCGCTTGCTCTCATATGTGGCTCTCTTGCTCTCATATCTGGCTCGCTTGCTTGCTTAATTGTCTGGCTCGCTCTCTTATCTGGCTAGCTCTCTCTCACATCTGGCTTGCTCGCTGCTCTCTTGTCTGGCTCGCTCTCTTATCTGGCTCGCTCGCATATCTTGCTCGCTCGCTCTCACATCTGGCTCGCTCGCTTGCTCTCAAATGTGGCTAGCTCGCTTGCTCTCTTGTCTTGCTCACTCTCTTATCTGGCTCGCTCGCTCTTATATCTGGCTGGCTCGCTTGCTCTCATATCTGGCTCGCTCGCTTGCTCTCTTGTCTGGCTCGCTCTCTTATCTGGTTTGCTCGCTAGCATATCTGGCTCGCAAGCTTGCTCTCTTGTCTGGCTTGCTCGCTTGCTCTCATATCTGGCTTGCTCGCTTGCTCTCATATCTGGCTCGCTCGCTTGTTCTCATATCTGGCTCGCTCGCTTGCTCTCTTGTCTGGCTCGCTCTCTTATCTGGCTCGCTCGCATATCTGGCTCGCTCGCTCTCATATCTGGCTGGTTCGATTGCTCTCATATCTGGCTCGCTCGCTTGCTCTCCTGTCTGGCTCGCTCTCTTATCTGGCTTGCTCGCTAGCATATCTGGCTTGCACGCTTGCTCTTTTGTCTGGCTTGCTCTCTTATCTGGCTCGCTTGCTCTCATATCTGGCTCGCTCGCTTGCTCTCATATCTGGCTCGCTCGCTTGCTCTCTTGTCTGGCTCGCTCTCTTATCTGGCTCGCTCACATATCTGGCTCGCTCGCTCTCACATCTAGCTGGCTCGCTTGCTCTCATATTTGGCTCGCTCGCTTGCTCTCTTGTCCGGCTCGCTCTCTTATCTGGCTCGCTCTCATATCTGGCTTGCTAGCATGCTCTCATATCTGGCTCGCTCGCTTGCTCTCTTGTCTGTCTCGCTCTCTTATCTGGCTCGCTCTCATATCTGGCTTGCTAGCATGCTCTCACATCTGGCTCGCTCGCTTGCTCTCAAATGTGGCTAGCTCGCTTGCTCTCTTGTCTTGCTCGCTCTCTTATCTGGCTCGCTCGCTCTTATATCTGGCTGGCTCGCTTGCTCTCATATCTGGCTCGCACGCTTGCTCTCATATCTGGCTCGCTCGCTTGCTCTCTTGTCTGGCTCGCTCTCTTATCTGGCTAGCTCGCATACCTGGCTCGCTCGCTCTCACATCTAGCTGGCTCGCTTGCTCTCATATCTGGCTCGCTCACTTGCTCTCTTGTCTGGCTCGCTCTCTTATCTGGCTCGCTCTCATATCTGGCTTGCTAGCTTGCTCTCATATCTGGCTCGCTCGCTTGCTCTCGTCTGTCTTGCTCTCTTTTATGGCTCGCTCGCATATCTGGCTCGCTCGCTCTCACATCTGGCTCGCTCGCTTGCTCTCTTGTCTGGCTCGCTCTCTTATCTGGCTCGCTCGCTCGCATATCTGGCTCGCTCGCTCTCATGTCTGGCTCGCTCGCTCTCATATCTGGCTGGCTCGCTCGCTCTCATATCTTGCTTGCTCGCTTGCTCTCATATCTGGCTCGCTCGCTATCTCTCATATCTGGCTCGCTCGCTTGCTCTCTTGTCTGGCTCGCTCTCTTATCTGGCTCGCTCGCATATCTGGCTCGCTCACTTGCTCTCAAATCTGGCTCGCTCGCTTGCTCTCATATGTGGCTTGCTCTCTTGTCTGTCTCGCTCTCTTTTATGGCTCGCTCGCTCTCACATCTGGCTCGCTCGCTTGCTCTCTTGTCTGGCTCGCTCTCTTATATGGCTCGCTCGCATATCTGGCTTGCTCGCTCTCATGTCTGGCTCGCTCGCTCTCATATCTGGCTTGCTCGCTTGCTCTCATATCTGGCTCGCTCGCTATCTCTCATATCTGGCTCGCTTGTTTGCTTTCTTGTCTGGCTCGCTCTCTTATCTGGCTCGCTCGAATATCTGTCTCGCTCGCTTGCTCTTATATCTGGCTTGCTCCCAAATCTGGCTCGCTCGCTTGCTCTCATATCTGGCTTGCTCTCTTGCTCTCATATCTGGCTCGCTCTCTTATATGGCTTGCTCGCATATCTGGCTCGCTCGCTCTCACATCTGGCTGGCTTGCTTGCTCTCATATCTGGCTCGCTCGCTTGCTCTCATATCTGGCTCGCTCGCTTGCTGTCTTGTCTGGCTCGCTCTCTTTTATGGCTCGTTCGCTCTCAAATCTGTCTCGCTCGCTTGCTCTCATATCTGGCTTGCTCGCTTTCTCTCATATCCGGCTCGCTCGCTTGTTCTCATATCTGGCTCGCTCGTTTGCTCTCTTGTCTGGCTCGCTCTCTTATCTGGCTCGCTCGCATATCTGGCTCGCTCGCTCTCAAATCTGGCTCGCTCGCTTGCTCTCATATCTGGCTAGCTCGCTTGCTCTCTTGTCTTGCTCGCTCTCTTATCTGGCTCGCTCGCTCTCATATCTGGCTGGCTCGCTTGCTCTCATATCTGGCTCGCTCGCTTGCTCTCTTGTCTGGCTCGCTCTCTTATCTGGTTTGCTCGCTAGCATTTCTGGCTCGCACGCTTGCTCTCTTGTCTGGCTTGCTCTCTTATCTGGCTCGCTCGCTTTCATATCTGGCTCGCTCACTTGCTCTCATGTCTGGCTCGCTCGCTTGCTCTCATGTCTGGTTCGCTCGCTCTCATATCTTGCTTTCTCGCTTGCTCTCTTGTCTGGCTCGCTCTCTTATCTGGCTCGCTCGCATATCTGGCTCGCTCGCATATCTGGAGCGCTCGCTCTCACATCTGGCTGGCTCGCTTGCTCTAATTTCTGGCTGGCTCGCTTGCTCTCATATCTGGCTCGCTCGCTTGCTCTCTTGTCTGTCTCACTCTCTTTTATGGCTCGTTTGCATAACTGGCTCGCTCACTTGCTCTCATATCTGGCTTGCTAGCTCACTCTCATATCTGGCTTGCTCGCTTGCTCTCATATTCGGCTCGCTCGCTTGCTCTCATATCTGGCTCGCTCGCTTGCTCTCTTGTCTGGCTCGCTCTCTTAACTGGCTCGCTCGCATATCTTGCTCGCTCGCTCTCAAATCTGGCTCGCTCGCTTGCTCTCATATCTGGCTAGCTCGCTTGCTCTCTTGTCTTGCTCGCTCTCTTATCTGGCTCGCTCGCTCTCATATCTGGCTGGCTCGCTTGCTCTCATATCTGGCTCGCTCGCTTGCTCTCTTGTCTGGCTCGCTCTCTTATCTGGCTTGCTCGCTAGCATATCTGGCTCGCACGCTTGCTCTCTTGTCTGGCTTGCTCTCTTATCTGGCTCGCTCGCTCTCATATCTGGCTCGCTCACTTGCTCTCATGTCTGGCTCGCTCTCATATCTGGCTTTCTCGCTTGCTCTCTTGTCTGGCTCGCTCTCTTATCTGGCTCGCTCGCCTACCTGGCTCGCTCGCTCTCACATCTAGCTGGCTCGCTTGCTCTCATATCTGGCTTGCTCTCTTATCTGGCTCGCTCTTATATCTGCCTTGCTAGCTCGCTCTCATATCTGGCTCGCTCGCTTGCTCTCTTGTCTCTCTCGCTCTCTTTTATGGCTCGCTCGCATATCTGGCTAGCTTGCTCTCACATCTGGCTGGCTCGCTTGCTCTCTTGTCTGGCTCGCTCTCTTATCTGGCTGGCTCGCTCGCATATCTGGCTCGCTCGCTCTCATGTCTGGCTCGCTTCGCTCTCATATCTGGCTTGCTCGCTTGCTCTCATATCTGGCTCGCTCGCTTACTCTCATATCTGGCTCGCTCGCTTGCTCTCTCTTGTCTGGCTCACTCTCTTATCTGGCTCACTCGCATATCTGGCTCGCTCACTCTCAAATCTGGCTTGCTCGCTTGCTCTCATATCTGGCTTGCTCGCTTGCTCTCATATCTGGCTCGCTCGCTTGCTCTCATATCTGGCTCGCTCGCTTTTTCTCATATCTGGCTCGCTCGCTTGCTCTCTTGTCTGGCTCGCTCTCTTCTCTGGCTCGCTCGCATATCTGGCTCGCTCGCTCTCAAATCTGGCTTGCTCGCTTGCTCTCATATCTGGCTTGCTCGCTTGCTCTCATATCTGGCGCGCTCGCTTGCTCTCATATCTGGCTCGCTCGCTTGCTCTCATATTTGGCTAGCTCGCTTTCTCTCTTGTCTTGCTCGCTCTCATATCTGGCTCGCTCGTTCTCATATCTGGCTGGTTCGATTGCTCTCATATCTGGCTCGCTCGCTTGCTCTCTTGTCTGGCTCGCTCTCTTATCTGGCTTGCTCGCTAGCATATCTGGCTCGCACGCTTGCTCTCTTGTCTGGCTTGCTCTCTTATCTGTCTCGCTCTCACATCTGGCTCGCTCGCTTGCTCTCATATCTGGCTCGCTCACTTGCTCTCTTGTCTGGCTCGCTCTCTTATCTGGCTTGCTCGCTAGCATATCTGGCTCGCACGCTTGCTCTCTTATCTGGCTCGATCGCTCTCATATCTGGCTCGCTCGCTTGCTCTCATGTCTGGCTCGCTCGCTTGCTCTCATATCTGGCTCGCTCGCTTGCTCTCTTATCTGGCTCGATCGCTCTCATATCTGGCTCGCTCGCTTGCTCTCATATCCGGCTCGCTCGCTTGCTCTCATATCTGGCTCGCTCGCTTGCTCTCTTGTCTGGGTCGCTCTCTTATCTGGCTCGCTCTCATATCTGGCTCGCTTGCTCTCCTGTCTGGCTCGCTCTCTTATCTGGCTCGCTCTTATATCTGCCTTGCTAGCTCGCTCTCATATCTGGCTCGCTCGCTTGCTCTCTTGTCTGTCTCGCTCTCTTTTATGGCTCGGCATATCTGGCTAGCTTGCTCTCACATCTGGCTCGCTCGCTTGCTCTCTTGTCTGGCTCGCTCTCTTATCTGGCTCGCTCGCTCGCATATCTGGCTCGCTCGCTCTCATGTCTGGCTCGCTCGCTCTCATATCTGGCTTGCTCGCTTGCTCTCATATCTGGCTCCCTCGCTTACTCTCATATCTGGCTCGCTCGCTTGCTCTCTTGTCTGGCTTGCTCTCTTATCTGTCTCGCTCTCACATCTGGCTCGCTCGCTTGCCCTCATATCTGGCTCGCTCGCTTGCTCTTTTGTCTGGCTCGCTCTCTTATCTGGCTTGCTCGCTAGCATATCTGGCTCACACGCTTGCTCTCTTATCTGGCTCGATCGCTCTCATATCTGGCTCGCTCGCTTGCTCTCATGTCTGGCTCGCTCGCTCTCATATCTGGCTTTCTCGCTTGCTCTCAAGTCTGGCTCGCTCTCTTATCTGGCTCGCTCTCATACCTGGCTCGCTCGCTCTCACATCTAGCTGTCTCCCTTGCTCTCATATCTGGCTCGCTTGCTCTCTTGTCTGGCTCGCTTTCTTATCTGGCTCGCTCTTATATCTGCCTTGCTAGCTCGCTCTCATATCTGGCTCGCTCGCTTGCTCTCTTGTCTGTCTCGCTCTCTTTTATCGCTCGCACGCATATCTGGCTCCCTTGCTCTCACATCTGGCTCGCTCGCTTGCTCTCTTGTCTGGCTCGCTCTCTTATCTGGCTCGCTCGCTCGCATATCTGGCTCGCTCGCTCTCATGTCTGGCTCGCTCGCTCTCATATCTGGCTTGCTCGCTTGCTCTCATATCTGGCTTGCTCGCTTGCTCTCATATCTGGCTCGCTCGCTTGTTCTCATATCTGGCTCGCTCGCTTGCTCTCTTGTCTGGCTCGCTCTCTTATCTGGCTCGCTCGCATATCTGGCTCGCTCGCTCTCATATCTGGCTGGTTCGCTTGCTCTCATATCTGGCTCGCTCGCTTGCTCTCCTGTCTGGCTCGCTCTCTTATCTGGCTTGCTCGCTTGCATATCTGGCTTGCACGCTTGCTCTTTTGTCTGGCTTGCTCTCTTATCTGGCTCGCTCGCTCTCATATCTGGCTCGCTCGCTTGCTCTCATATCTGGCTCGCTCGCTTGCTCTCTTGTCTGGCTCGCTCTCTTATCTGGCTCGCTCACATATCTGGCTCGCTCGCTCTCACAATCTAGCTGGCTCGCTTGCTCTCATATTTGGCTCGCTCGCTTGCTCTCTTGTCTGGCTCGCTCTCTTATCTGGCTCGCTCTCATATCTGGCTTGCTAGCTTGCTCTCTTATCTGGCTCACTCGCTTGCTCTCTTGTCTGTCTCGCTCTCTTTTTATTGCTCGCTCGCATATCTGGTTTCGCCTCGCTCTCATATCTTATTCGCTCCGTCTCATGTCTGGCTCGCTCGCTCTCATATCTGGCTTGCTCGCTTGCTCTCATATCTGGCTCGCTCGCTTGCTCTCTTGTCTGGCTCGCTCTCTTATCTGGCTCGCTCGCATATCTTGCGCACTCACTCTCAAATCTGGCTCGCTTGCTTGCTCTCATATCTGGCTAGCTCGCTTGCTCTCATATGTGGCTCTCTTGCTCTCATATCTGGCTCGCTTGCTTGCTTAATTGTCTGGCTCGCTCTCTTATCTGGCTAGCTCTCTCTCACATCTGGCTTGCTCGCTGCTCTCTTGTCTGGCTCGCTCTCTTATCTGCTCGCTCGCATATCTTGCTCGCTCGCTCTCACATCTGGCTCGCTCGCTTGCTCTCAAATGTGGCTAGCTCGCTTGCTCTCTTGTCTTGCTCACTCTCTTATCTGGCTCGCTCGCTCTTATATCTGGCTGGCTCGCTTGCTCTCATATCTGGCTCGCTCGCTTGCTCTCTTGTCTGGCTCGCTCTCTTATCTGGTTTGCTCGCTAGCATATCTGGCTCGCACGCTTGCTCTCTTGTCTGGCTTGCTCGCTTGCTCTCATATCTGGCTTGCTCGCTTGCTCTCATATCTGGCTCGCTCGCTTGTTCTCATATCTGGCTCGCTCGCTTGCTCTCTTGTCTGGCTCGCTCTCTTATCTGGCTCGCTCGCATATCTGGCTCGCTCGCTCTCATATCTGGCTGGTTCGATTGCTCTCATATCTGGCTCGCTCGCTTGCTCTCCTGTCTGGCTCGCTCTCTTATCTGGCTTGCTCGCTAGCATATCTGGCTTGCACGCTTGCTCTTTTGTCTGGCTTGCTCTCTTATCTGGCTCGCTTGCTCTCATATCTGGCTCGCTCGCTTGCTCTCATATCTGGCTCGCTCGCTTGCTCTCTTGTCTGGCTCGCTCTCTTATCTGGCTCGCTCACATATCTGGCTCGCTCGCTCTCACATCTAGCTGGCTCGCTTGCTCTCATATTTGGCTCGCTCGCTTGCTCTCTTGTCCGGCTCGCTCTCTTATCTGGCTCGCTCTCATATCTGGCTTGCTAGCATGCTCTCATATCTGGCTCGCTCGCTTGCTCTCTTGTCTGTCTCGCTCTCTTTTATGGCTCGCTCGCATATCTGGTTCGCTAGCTCTCATATCTTATTCGCTCCGTCTCATGTCTGGCTCGCTCGCTCTCATATCTGGCTTGCTCGCTTGCTCTCATATCTGGCTCGCTCGCTTGCTCTCTTGTCTGGCTCGCTCTCTTATCTGGCTCGCTCGCATATCTTGCGCGCTCACTCTCAAATCTGGCTCGCTTGCTTGCTCTCATATCTGGCTAGCTCGCTTGCTCTCATATGTGGCTCTCTTGCTCTCATATCTAGCTCGCTTGCTTGCTTAATTGTCTGGCTCGCTCTCTTATCTGGCTAGCTCTCTCTCACATCTGGCTTGCTCGCTGCTCTCTTGTCTGGCTCGCTCTCTTATCTGGCTCGCTCTCTTATCTGGCTCGCTCGCATATCTTGCTCGCTCGCTCTCACATCTGGCTCGCTCGCTTGCTCTCAAATGTGGCTAGCTCGCTTGCTCTCTTGTCTTGCTCGCTCTCTTATCTGGCTCGCTCGCTCTTATATCTGGCTGGCTCGCTTGCTCTCATATCTGGCTCGCTCGCTTGCTCTCTTGTCTGGCTCGCTCTCTTATCTGGTTTGCTCGCTAGCATATCTGGCTCGCACGCTTGCTCTCTTGTCTGGCTTGCTCTCTTATCTGGCTTGCTCGCTTGCTCTCATGTCTGGCTCGCTCGCTCTCATATCTGGCTTTCTCGCTTGCTCTCTTGTCTGGCTCGCTCTCTTATCTGGCTTGCTCGCATATCTGGCTCGATCTTATATCTGCCTTGCTAGCTCGCTCTCATATCTGGCTCGCTCGCTTGCTCTCTTGTCTGTCTCGCTCTCTTTTATGGCTCGCTCGCATATCTGGCTAGCTTGCTCTCACATCTGGCTCGCTCGCTTGCTCTCTTGTCTGGCTCGCTCTCTTATCTGGCTCGCTCGCTCGCATATCTGGCTCGCTCGCTCTCATGTCTGGCTCGCTTCGCTCTCATATCTGGCTTGCTCGCTTGCTCTCATATCTGGCTCGCTCGCTTACTCTCATATCTGGCTCGCTCGCTTGCTCTCTTGTCTGGCTCACTCTCTTATCTGGCTCACTCTCTTATCTGGCTCGCTCGCATATCTGGCTCGCTCGCTCTCAAATCTGGCTTGCTCGCTTGCTATCATATCTGGCTTGCTCGCTTGCTCTCATATCTGGCTCGCTCGCTTGCTCTCATATCTGGCTCGCTCGCTTTTTCTCATATCTGGCTCGCTCGCTTGCTCTCTTGTCTGGCTCGCTCTCTTCTCTGGCTCGCTCGCATATCTGGCTCGCTCGCTCTCAAATCTGGCTTGCTCGCTTGCTCTCATATTTGGCTTGCTCGCTTGCTCTCATATCTGGCTCGCTCGCTTACTCTCATATTTGGCTAGCTCGCTTTCTCTCTTGTCTTGCTCGCTCTCATATCTGGCTCGCTCGCTCTCATATCTGGCTGGTTCGATTGCTCTCATATCTGGCTCGCTCGCTTGCTCTCTTGTCTGGCTGGCTCTCTTATCTGGCTTGCTCGCTAGCATATCTGGCTCGCACGCTTGCTCTCTTGTCTGGCTTGCTCTCTTATCTGTCTCGCTCTCACATCTGGCTCGCTCGCTTGCTCTCATATCTGGCTCGCTCACTTGCTCTCTTGTCTGGCTCGCTCTCTTATCTGGCTTGCTCGCTAGCATATCTGGCTCGCACGCTTGCTCTCTTATCTGGCTCGATCGCTCTCATATCTGGCTCGCTCGCTTGCTCTCATGTCTGGCTCGCTCGCTTGCTCTCATATCTGGCTCGCTCGCTTGCTCTCTTATCTGGCTCGATCGCTCTCATATCTGGCTCGCTCGCTTGCTCTCATATCCGGCTCGCTCGCTTGCTCTCATATCTGGCTCGCTCGCTTGCTCTCTTGTCTGGCTTGCTCTCTTATCTGGCTTGCTCGCTTTCATATCTGGCTCGCTCGCTTGCTCTCATGTCTGGCTCGCTCGCTCTCATATCTGGCTTTCTCGCTTGCTCTCTTGTCTGGCTCGCTCTCTTATCTGGCTTGCTCGCATATCTGGCTCGCTCTTATATCTGCCTTGCTAGCTCGCTCTCATATCTGGCTCGCTCGCTTGCTCTCTTGTCTGTCTCGCTCTCTTTTATGGCTCGCTCGCATATCTGGCTAGCTTGCTCTCACATCTGGCTCGCTCGCTTGCTCTCTTGTCTGGCTCGCTCTCTTATCTGGCTCGCTCGCTCGTATATCTGGCTCGCTCGCTCTCATGTCTGGCTCGCTTCGCTCTCATATCTGGCTTGCTCGCTTGCTCTCATATCTGGCTCGCTCGCTTACTCTCATATCTGGCTCGCTCGCTTGCTCTCTTGTCTGGCTCACTCTCTTATCTGGCTCGCTCGCATATCTGGCTCGCTCGCTCTCAAATCTGGCTTGCTCGCTTGCTTTCATATCTGGCTTGCTCGCTTGCTCTCATATCTGGCTCGCTCGCTTGCTCTCATATCTGGCTCGCTCGCTTTTTCTCATATCTGGCTCGCTCGCTTGCTCTCTTGTCTGGCTCGCTCTCTTCTCTGGCTCGCTCGCATATCTGGCTCGCTCGCTCTCAAATCTGGCTTGCTCGCTTGCTCTCATATCTGGCTTGCTCGCTTGCTCTCATATCTGGCTCGCTCGCTTGCTCTCATATCTGGCTCGCTCGCTTGCTCTCATATTTGGCTAGCTCGCTTTCTCTCTTGTCTTGCTCGCTCTCATATCTGGCTCGCTCGCTCTCATATCTGGCTGGTTCGATTGCTCTCATATCTGGCTCGCTCGCTTGCTCTCTTGTCTGGCTCGCTCTCTTATCTGGCTTGCTCGCTAGCATATCTGGCTCGCACGCTTGCTCTCTTGTCTGGCTTGCTCTCTTATCTGTCTCGCTCTCACATCTGGCTCGCTCGCTTGCTCTCATATCTGGCTCGCTCACTTGCTCTCTTGTCTGGCTCGCTCTCTTATCTGGCTCGATCGCTCTCATATCTGGCTCGCTCGCTTGCTCTCATGTCTGGCTCGCTCGCTTGCTCTCATATCTGGCTCGCTCGCTTGCTCTCTTATCTGGCTCGATCGCTCTCATATCTGGCTCGCTCGCTTGCTCTCATATCCGGCTCGCTCGCTTGCTCTCATATCTGGCTCGCTCGCTTGCTCTCTTGTCTGGGTCGCTCTCTTATCTGGCTCGCTCTCATATCTGGCTCTCATATCTGGCTCGCTCGCTTGCTCTCTTGTCTGGGTCGCTCTCTTATCTGGCTCGCTCTCATATCTGGCTCGCTTGCTCTCCTGTCTGGCTCGCTCTCTTATCTGGCTCGCTCTTATATCTGCCTTGCTAGCTCGCTCTCATATCTGGCTCGCTCGCTTGCTCTCTTGTCTGTCTCGCTCTCTTTTATGGCTCGCTCGCATATCTGGCTAGCTTGCTCTCACATCTGGCTCGCTCGCTTGCTCTCTTGTCTGGCTCGCTCTCTTATCTGGCTCGCTCGCATATCTGGCTCGCTCGCTCTCATGTCTGGCTCGCTCGCTCTCATATCTGGCTTGCTCGCTTGCTCTCATATCTGGCTCGCTCGCTTACTCTCATATCTGGCTCGCTCGCTTGCTCTCTTGTCTGGCTTGCTCTCTTATCTGTCTCGCTCTCACATCTGGCTCGCTCGCTTGCTCTCATATCTGGCTCGCTCGCTTGCTCTTTTGTCTGGCTCGCTCTCTTATCTGGCTTGCTCGCTAGCATTTCTGGCTCGCACGCTTGCTCTCTTATCTGGCTCGATCGCTCTCATATCTGGCTCGCTCGCTTGCTCTCATGTCTGGCTCGCTCGCTCTCATATCTGGCTTTCTCGCTTGCTCTCTTGTCTGGCTGGCTCTCTTATCTGGCTCGCTCTCATACCTGGCTCGCTCGCTCTCACATCTAGCTGTCTCCCTTGCTCTCATATCTGGCTCGCTTGCTCTCTTGTCTGGCTCGCTTTCTTATCTGGCTCGCTCTTATATCTGCCTTGCTAGCTCGCTCTCATATCTGGCTCGCTCGCTTGCTCTCTTGTCTGTCTCGCTCTCTTTTATCGCTCGCACGCATATCTGGCTCCCTTGCTCTCACATCTGGCTCGCTCGCTTGCTCTCTTGTCTGGCTCGCTCTCTTATCTGGCTCGCTCGCTCGCATATCTGGCTCGCTCGCTCTCATGTCTGGCTCGCTCGCTCTCATATCTGGCTTGCTCGCTTGCTCTCATATCTGGCTTGCTCGCTTGCTCTCATATCTGGCTCGCTCGCTTGTTCTCATATCTGGCTCGCTCGCTTGCTCTCTTGTCTGGCTCGCTCTCTTATCTGGCTCGCTCGCATATCTGGCTCGCTCGCTCTCATATCTGGCTGGTTCGCTTGCTCTCATATCTGGCTCGCTCGCTTGCTCTCCTGTCTGGCTCGCTCTCTTATCTGGCTTGCTCGCTAGCATATCTGGCTTGCACGCTTGCTCTTTTGTCTGGCTTGCTCTCTTATCTGGCTCGCTCGCTCTCATATCTGGCTCGCTCGCTTGCTCTCATATCTGGCTCGCTCGCTTGCTCTCTTGTCTGGCTCGCTCTCTTATCTGGCTCGCTCACATATCTGGCTCGCTCGCTCTCACATCTAGCTGGCTCGCTTGCTCTCATATTTGGCTCGCTCGCTTGCTCTCTTGTCTGGCTCGCTCTCTTATCTGGCTCGCTCTCATATCTGGCTTGCTAGCATGCTCTCATATCTGGCTCGCTCGCTTGCTCTCTTGTCTGTCTCGCTCTCTTTTATGGCTCGCTCGCATATCTGGTTCGCTCGCTCTCATATCTTATTCGCTCCGTCTCATGTCTGGCTCGCTCGCTCTCATATCTGGCTTGCTCGCTTGCTCTCTTGTCTGGCTCGCTCTCTTATCTGGCTCGCTCGCATATCTTGCGCGCTCACTCTCAAATCTGGCTCGCTTGCTTGCTCTCATATCTGGCTAGCTCGCTTGCTCTCATATGTGGCACTCTTGCTCTCATATCTGGCTCGCTTGCTTGCTTAATTGTCTGGCTCGCTCTCTTATCTGGCTAGCTCTCTCTCACATCTGGCTTGCTCGCTGCTCTCTTGTCTGGCTCGCTCTCTTATCTGGCTCGCTCGCATATCTTGCTCGCTCGCTCTCACATCTGGCTCGCTCGCTTGCTCTCAAATGTGGCTAGCTCGCTTGCTCTCTTGTCTTGCTCGCTCTCTTATCTGGCTCGCTCGCTCTTATATCTGGCTGGCTCGCTTGCTCTCATATCTGGCTCGCTCGCTTGCTCTCTTGTCTGGCTCGCTCTCTTATCTGGTTTGCTCGCTAGCATATCTGGCTCGCACGCTTGCTCTCTTGTCTGGCTTGCTCGCTTGCTCTCATATCTGGCTTGCTCGCTTGCTCTCATATCTGGCTCGCTCGCTTGTTCTCATATCTGGCTCGCTCGCTTGCTCTCTTGTCTGGCTCGCTCTCTTATCTGGCTCGCTCGCATATCTGGCTCGCTCGCTCTCATATCTGGCTGGTTCGATTGCTCTCATATCTGGCTCGCTCGCTTGCTCTCCTGTCTGGCTCGCTCTCTTATCTGGCTTGCTCGCTAGCATATCTGGCTTGCACGCTTGCTCTTTTGTCTGGCTTGCTCTCTTATCTGGCTCGCTCGCTCTCATATCTGGCTCGCTCGCTTGCTCTCATATCTGGCTCGCTCGCTTGCTCTCTTGTCTGGCTCGCTCTCTTATCTGGCTCGCTCACATATCTGGCTCGCTCGCTCTCACATCTAGCTGGCTCGCTTGCTCTCATATTTGGCTCGCTCGCTTGCTCTCTTGTCTAGCTCACTCTCTTATCTGGCTCGCTCTCATATCTGGCTTGCTAGCTTGCTCTCATATCTGGCTCGCTCGCTTGCTCTCTTGTCTGTCTCGCTCTCTTTTATGGCTCGCTCGCATATCTGGTTCGCTCGCTCTCATATCTTATTCGCTCTGTCTCATGTCTGGCTCGCTCGCTCTCATATCTGGCTTGCTCGCTTGCTCTCATATCTGGCTCGCTCGCTTGCTCTCTTGTCTGGCTCGCTCTCTTATCTGGCTCGCTCGCATATCTTGCGCGCTCACTCTCAAATCTGGCTCGCTTGCTTGCTCTCATATCTGGCTAGCTCGCTTGCTCTCATATGTGGCTCTCTTGCTCTCATATCTGGCTCGCTTGCTTGCTTAATTGTCTGGCTCGCTCTCTTATCTGGCTAGCTCTCTCTCACATCTGGCTTGCTCGCTGCTCTCTTGTCTGGCTCGCTCTCTTATCTGGCTCGCTCTCTTATCTGGCTCGCTCGCATATCTTGCTCGCTCGCTCTCACATCTGGCTCGCTCGCTTGCTCTCAAATGTGGCTAGCTCGCTTGCTCTCTTGTCTTGCTCGCTCTCTTATCTGGCTCGCTCGCTCTTATATCTGGCTGGCTCGCTTGCTCTCATATCTGGCTCGCTCGCTTGCTCTCTTGTCTGGCTCGCTCTCTTATCTGGTTTGCTCGCTAGCATATCTGGCTCGCACGCTTGCTCTCTTGTCTGGCTTGCTCTCTTATCTGGCTTGCTCGCTTTCATATCTGGCTCGCTCGCTTGCTCTCATGTCTGGCTCGCTCGCTCTCATATCTGGCTTTCTCGCTTGCTCTCTTGTCTGGCTCGCTCTCTTATCTGGCTTGCTCGCATATCTGGCTCGCTCTTATATCTGCCTTGCTAGCTCGCTCTCATATCTGGCTCGCTCGCTTGCTCTCTTGTCTGTCTCGCTCTCTTTTATGGCTCGCTCGCATATCTGGCTAGCTTGCTCTCACATCTGGCTCGCTCGCTTGCTCTCTTGTCTGGCTCGCTCTCTTATCTGGCTCGCTCGCTCGCATATCTGGCTCGCTCGCTCTCATGTCTGGCTCGCTTCGCTCTCATATCTGGCTTGCTCGCTTGCTCTCATATCTGGCTCGCTCGCTTACTCTCATATCTGGCTCGCTCGCTTGCTCTCTTGTCTGGCTCACTCTCTTATCTGGCTCGCTCGCATATCTGGCTCGCTCGCTCTCAAATCTGGCTTGCTCGCTTGCTTTCATATCTGGCTTGCTCGCTTGCTCTCATATCTGGCTCGCTCGCTTGCTCTCATATCTGGCTCGCTCGCTTTTTCTCATATCTGGCTCGCTCGCTTGCTCTCTTGTCTGGCTCGCTCTCTTATCTGGCTCGCTCGCATATCTGGCTCGCACGCTTGCTCTCTTGTCTGGCTTGCTCTCTTATCTGTCTCGCTCTCACATCTGGCTCGCTCGCTTGCTTTCATATCTGGTTCGTTCGCTTGCTCTTTTGTCTGGCTCGCTCTCTTATCTGGCTTGCTCGCTAGCATATCTGGCTCGCACGCTTGCTCTCTTATCTTGCTCGATCGCTCTCATATCTGGCTCGCTCGCTTGCTCTCATGTCTGGCTCGCTCACTCTCATATCTGGCTTTCTCGCTTGCTCTCTTGTCTGGCTCGCTCTCTTATCTGGCTTGCTCGCATATCTGGCTCGCTCGCTCTCACATCTGGCTGGCTCGCTTGCTCTCATTTCTGGCTGGCTCGCTTGCTCTCATATCTGGCTCGCTCGCTTGCTCTCTTGTCTGTCTCGCTCTCTTTTATGGCTCGCTCGCATATCTGGCTCGCTCGCTCTCAAATCTGGCTCGCTCGCTTGCTCTCATATCTGGCTTGCTCGCTTGCTCTCATATCTGGCTCGCTCGCTTGCTCTCTTGTCTGGCTCGCTCTCTTATCTGGCTCGCTCGCTCGCATATCTGGCTCGCTCGCTCTCATGTCTGGCTCGCTTCGCTCTCATATCTGGCTTGCTCGCTTGCTCTCATATCTGGCTCGCTCGCTTACTCTCATATCTGGCTCGCTCGCTTGCTCTCTTGTCTGGCTCACTCTCTTATCTGGCTCGCTCGCATATCTGGCTCGCTCGCTCTCAAATCTGGCTTGCTCGCTTGCTTTCATATCTGGCTTGCTCGCTTGCTCTCATATCTGGCTCACTCGCTTGCTCTCATATCTGGCTCGCTCGCTTTTTCTCATATCTGGCTCGCTCGCTTGCTCTCTTGTCTGGCTCGCTCTCTTATCTGGCTCGCTCGCATATCTGGCTCGCACGCTTGCTCTCTTGTCTGGCTTGCTCTCTTATCTGTCTCGCTCTCACATCTGGCTCGCTCGCTTGCTTTCATATCTGGTTCGTTCGCTTGCTCTTTTGTCTGGCTCGCTCTCTTATCTGGCTTGCTCGCTAGCATATCTGGCTCGCACGCTTGCTCTCTTATCTTGCTCGATCGCTCTCATATCTGGCTCGCTCGCTTGCTCTCATGTCTGGCTCGCTCACTCTCATATCTGGCTTTCTCGCTTGCTCTCTTGTCTGGCTCGCTCTCTTATCTGGCTTGCTCGCATATCTGGCTCGCTCGCTCTCACATCTGGCTGGCTCGCTTGCTCTCATTTCTGGCTGGCTCGCTTGCTCTCATATCTGGCTCGCTCGCTTGCTCTCTTGTCTGTCTCGCTCTCTTTTATGGCTCGCTCGCATATCTGGCTCGCTCGCTCTCAAATCTGGCTCGCTCGCTTGCTCTCATATCTGGCTTGCTCGCTTGCTCTCATATCTGGCTCGCTCGCTTGCTCTCTTGTCTGGCTCGCTCTCTTATCTGGCTCGCTCGCATATCTGGCTCGCTCGCTCTCAAATCTGGCTCGCTCGCTTGCTCTCATATCTGGCTAGCTCGCTCTCTCTCTTGTCTTGCTCGCTCTCTTATCTGGCTCGCTCGCTCTCATATCTGGCTGGCTCGCTTGCTCTCATATCTGGTTCGCTCGCTTGCTCTCTTGTCTGGCTCGCTCTCTTATCTGGCTAGCTCGCTAGCATATCTGGCTCGCACGCTTGCTCTCTTGTCTGGCTTGGTCTCTTATCTGGCTCGCTCGCTCTCATATCTGGCTCGCTCGCTTGCTCTCATGTCTGGCTCGCTCGCTCTCATATCTGGCTTTCTCGCTTGCTCTCTTGTCTGGCTCGCTCTCTTATCTGGCTCGCTCTCATACCTGGCTCGCTCGCTCTCACATCTAGCTGGCTCCCTTGCTCTCATATCTGGCTCGCTTGCTCTCTTGTCTGGCTCGCTTTCTTATCTGGCTCGCTCTTATATCTGCCTTGCTAGCTCGCTCTCATATCTGGCTCGCTCGCTTGCTCTCTTGTCTGGCTCGCTCTCTTATCTGGCTCGCTCGCATATCTGGCTCCCTTGCTCTCACATCTGGCTCGCTCGCTTGCTCTCTTGTCTGGCTCGCTCTCTTATCTGGCTCGCTCGCTCGCATATCTGTCTCGCTCGCTCTCATGTCTGGCTCGCTCGCTCTCATATCTGGCTTGCTCGCTTGCTCTCATATCTGGCTTGCTCGCTTGCTCTC
This sequence comes from Hyla sarda, assembly GCF_029499605.1. Classification (NCBI taxonomy): domain Eukaryota; kingdom Metazoa; phylum Chordata; class Amphibia; order Anura; family Hylidae; genus Hyla; species Hyla sarda. Next base: position 12,484 of record NW_026608624.1, on the reverse strand, counting down.
ATATCTGGCTCGCTCACTTGCTCTCATATCTGGCTCGCTCGCTTGTTCTCATATCTGGCTCGCTCGCTTGCTCTCTTGTCTGGCTCGCTCTCTTATCTGGCTCGCTCGCATATCTGGCTCGCTCGCTCTCATATCTGGCTCGCTCGCTTGCTCTCATATTTGGCTAGCTCGCTTTCTCTCTTGTCTTGCTCGCTCTCTTATCTGGCTTGCTCGCTATCATATCTGGCTGGTTCGCTTGCTCTCATATCTGGCTCGCTCGCTTGCTCTCTTGTCTGGCTCGCTCTCTTATCTGGCTTGCTCGCTAGCATATCTGGCTTGCACGCTTGCTCTCTTGTCTGGCTTGCTCTCTTATCTGGCTCGCTCGCTCTCATATCTGGCTCGCTCGCTTGCTCTCATATCTGGCTCGCTCGCTTGCTCTCTTGTCTGGCTCGCTCTCTTATCTGGCTCGCTCATATATCTGGCTCGCTCGCTCTCACATCTAGCTGGCTCGCTTGCTCTCATATTTGGCTCGCTCGCTTGCTCTCTTGTCTGGCTCGCTCTCTTATCTGGCTCGCTCTCATATCTGGCTTGCTAGCTTGCTCTCATATCTGGCTCGCTCGCTTGCTCTCTTGTCTGTCTCGCTCTCTTTTATGGCTCGCTCGCATATCTGGTTCGCTCGCTCTCATATCTTATTCGCTCTGTCTCATGTCTGGCTCGCTCGCTCTCATATCTGGATTGCTCGCTTGCTCTCATATCTGGCTCGCTCGCTTGCTCTCTTGTCTGGCTCGCTCTCTTATCTGGCTCGCTCGCATATCTTGCGCGCTCACTCTCAAATCTGGCTCGCTTGCTTGCTCTCATATCTGGCTAGCACGCTTGCTCTCATATGTGGCTCTCTTGCTCTCATATCTGGCTCGCTTGCTTGCTTAATTGTCTGGCTCGCTCTCTTATCTGGCTAGCTCTCTCTCACATCTGGCTTGCTCGCTGCTCTCTTGTCTGGCTCGCTCTCTTATCTGGCTCGCTCGCATATCTTGCTCGCTCGCTCTCACATCTGGCTCGCTCGCTTGCTCTCAAATGTGGCTAGCTCGCTTGCTCTCGTCTTGCTCGCTCTCTTATCTGGCTCGCTCGCTCTTATATCTGGCTGGCTCGCTTGCTCTCATATCTGGCTCGCTCGCTTGCTCTCTTGTCTGGCTCGCTCTCTTATCTGGTTTGCTCGCTAGCATATCTGGCTCGCACGCTTGCTCTCTTGTCTGGCTTGCTCGCTTGCTCTCATATCTGGCTTGCTCGCTTGCTCTCATATCTGGCTCGCTCGCTTGTTCTCATATCTGGCTCGCTCGCTCTCATATCTGGCTGGTTCGATTGCTCTCATATCTGGCTCGCTCGCTTGCTCTCCTGTCTGGCTCGCTCTCTTATCTGGCTTGCTCGCTAGCATATCTGGCTTGCACGCTTGCTCTTTTGTCTGGCTTGCTCTCTTATCTGGCTCGCTCGCTCTCATATCTGGCTCGCTCGCTTGCTCTCATATCTGGCTCGCTCGCTTGCTCTCTTGTCTGGCTTGCTCTCTTATCTGGCTCGCTCACATATCTGGCTCGCTCGCTCTCACATCTAGCTGGCTCGCTTGCTCTCATATTTGGCCTGCTCGCTTGCTCTCTTGTCTGGCTCGCTCTCTTATCTGGCTCGCTCTCATATCTGGCTTGCTAGCTTGCTCTCATATCTGGCTCGCTCGCTTGCTCTCTTGTCTGTCTCGCTCTCTTTTATGGCTCGCTCGCATATCTGGTTCGCTCGCTCTCATATCTTATTCGCTCCGTCTCATGTCTGGCTCGCTCGCTCTCATATCTGGCTTGCTCGCTTGCTCTCATATCTGGCTCGCTCGCTTGCTCTCTTGTCTGGCTCGCTCTCTTATCTGGCTCGCTCGCATATCTTGCGCGCTCACTCTCAAATCTGGCTCGCTTGCTTGCTCTCATATCTGGCTAGCTCGCTTGCTCTCATATGTGGCTCTCTTGCTCTCATATCTGGCTCGCTTGCTTGCTTAATTGTCTGGCTCGCTCTCTTATCTGGCTAGCTCTCTCTCACATCTGGCTTGCTCGCTGCTCTCTTGTCTGGCTCGCTCTCTTATCTGGCTCGCTCTCTTATCTGGCTCGCTCGCATATCTTGCTCGCTCGCTCTCACATCTGGCTCGCTCGCTTGCTCTCAAATGTGGCTAGCTCGCTTGCTCTCTTGTCTTGCTCGCTCTCTTATCTGGCTCGCTCGCTCTTATATCTGGCTGGCTCGCTTGCTCTCATATCTGGCTCGCTCGCTTGCTCTCTTGTCTGGCTCGCTCTCTTATCTGGTTTTCTCGCTAGCATATCTGGCTCACACGCTTGCTCTCTTGTCTGGCTTGCTCTCTTATCTGGCTTGCTCGCTTTCATATCTGGCTCGCTCGCTTGCTCTCATGTCTGGCTCGCTCGCTCTCATATCTGGCTTTCTCGCTTGCTCTCTTGTCTGGCTTGCTCTCTTATCTGGCTTGCTCGCATATCTGGCTCGCTCTTATATCTGCCTTGCTAGCTCGCTCTCATATCTGGCTCGCTCGCTTGCTCTCTTGTCTGTCTCGCTCTCTTTTATGGCTCGCTCGCATATCTGGCTAGCTTGCTCTCACATCTGGCTCGCTCGCTTGCTCTCTTGTCTGGCTCGCTCTCTTATCTGGCTCGCTCGCTCGCATATCTGGCTCGCTCGCTCTCATGTCTGGCTCGCTTCGCTCTCATATCTGGCTTGCTCGCTTGCTCTCATATCTGGCTCGCTCGCTTACTCTCATATCTGGCTCGCTCGCTTGCTCTCTTGTCTGGCTCACTCTCTTATCTGGCTCGCTCGCATATCTGGCTCGCTCGCTCTCAAATCTGGCTTGCTCGCTTGCTTTCATATCTGGCTTGCTCGCTTGCTCTCATATCTGGCTCGCTCGCTTGCTCTCATATCTGGCTCGCTCGCTTTTTCTCATATCTGGCTCGCTCGCTTGCTCTCTTGTCTGGCTCGCTCTCTTATCTGGCTCGCTCGCATATCTGGCTCGCACGCTTGCTCTCTTGTCTGGCTTGCTCTCTTATCTGTCTCGCTCTCACATCTGGCTCGCTCGCTTGCTTTCATATCTGGTTCGTTCGCTTGCTCTTTTGTCTGGCTCGCTCTCTTATCTGGCTTGCTCGCTAGCATATCTGGCTCGCACGCTTGCTCTCTTATCTTGCTCGATCGCTCTCATATCTGGCTCGCTCGCTTGCTCTCATGTCTGGCTCGCTCACTCTCATATCTGGCTTTCTCGCTTGCTCTCTTGTCTGGCTCGCTCTCTTATCTGGCTTGCTCGCATATCTGGCTCGCTCGCTCTCACATCTGGCTGGCTCGCTTGCTCTCATTTCTGGCTGGCTCGCTTGCTCTCATATCTGGCTCGCTCGCTTGCTCTCTTGTCTGTCTCGCTCTCTTTTATGGCTCGCTCGCATATCTGGCTCGCTCGCTCTCAAATCTGGCTCGCTCGCTTGCTCTCATATCTGGCTTGCTCGCTTGCTCTCATATCTGGCTCGCTCGCTTGCTCTCTTGTCTGGCTCGCTCTCTTATCTGGCTCGCTCGCATATCTGGCTCGCTCGCTCTCAAATCTGGCTCGCTCGCTTGCTCTCATATCTGGCTAGCTCGCTCTCTCTCTTGTCTTGCTCGCTCTCTTATCTGGCTCGCTCGCTCTCATATCTGGCTGGCTCGCTTGCTCTCATATCTGGTTCGCTCGCTTGCTCTCTTGTCTGGCGCGCTCTCTTATCTGGCTAGCTCGCTAGCATATCTGGCTCGCACGCTTGCTCTCTTGTCTGGCTTGGTCTCTTATCTGGCTCGCTCGCTCTCATATCTGGCTCGCTCGCTTGCTCTCATGTCTGGCTCGCTCGGTCTCATATCTGGCTTTCTCGCTTGCTCTCTTGTCTGGCTCGCTCTCTTATCTGGCTCGCTCTCATACCTGGCTCGCTCGCTCTCCCATCTAGCTGGCTCCCTTGCTCTCATATCTGGCTCGCTTGCTCTCTTGTCTGGCTCGCTTTCTTATCTGGCTCGCTCTTATATCTGCCTTGCTAGCTCGCTCTCATATCTGGCTCGCTCGCTTGCTCTCTTGTCTGGATCGCTCTCTTATCTGGCTCGCTCGCTCGCATATCTGGCTCCCTTGCTCTCACATCTGGCTCGCTCGCTTCCTCTCTTGTCTGGCTCGCTCTCTTATCTGGCTCGCTCGCTCGCATATCTGGCTCGCTCGCTCTCATGTCTGGCTCGCTCGCTCTCATATCTGGCTTGCTCGCTTGCTCTCATATCTGGCTTGCTCGCTTGCTCTCATATCTGGCTCGCTCACTTGCTCTCATATCTGGCTCGCTCGCTTGTTCTCATATCTGGCTCGCTCGCTTGCTCTCTTGTCTGGCTCGCTCTCTTATCTGGCTCGCTCGCATATCTGGCTCGCTCGCTCTCATATCTGGCTCGCTCGCTTGCTCTCATATTTGGCTAGCTCGCTTTCTCTCTTGTCTGGCTCGCTCTCTTATCTGGCTCGCTCATATATCTGGCTCGCTCGCTCTCACATCTAGCTGGCTCGCTTGCTCTCATATTTGGCTCGCTCGCTTGCTCTCTTGTCTGGCTCGCTCTCTTATCTGGCTCGCTCTCATATCTGACTTGCTAGCTTGCTCTCATATCTGGTTCGCTCGTTTGCTCTCTTTTCTGTCTCGCTCTCTTTTATAGCTCGCTCGCATATCTGGCTTGCTCGCTCTCATATCTGGCTCGATCGCTTGCTCGCACGCATATCTGGTTCGCTCGCTCTCATATCTTATTTGCTCCGTCTCATGTCTGGCTCGCTCGCTCTCATATCTAGCTTGCTCGCTTGCTCTCATATCTGGCTCGCTCGCTTGCTCTCTTGTCTGGCTCGCTCTCTTATCTGGCTCGCTCGCATATCTTGCGCGCTCACTCTCAAATCTGGCTCGCTTGCTTGCTCTCATATCTGGCTAGCTCGCTTGCTCTCATATCTGGCTAGCTCGTTTGCTCTCTTGTCTTGCTCGCTCTCTTATCTGGCTCGCTCGCTCTCAAATCTGGCTCGCTCGCTTGCTCTCATATCTGGCCCTCTTGCTCTCATATCTGGCTCGCTCGCTTGCTTAATTGTCTGGCTCGCTCTCTTATCTGGCTCGCTCGCTCTCATATCTGGCTGGCTCGCTTGCTCTCATATCTTGCTCGCTCGCTCTCACATCTGGCTCGCTCGCTTGCTCTCAAATGTGGCTAGCTCGCTTGCTCTCTTGTCTTGCTCGCTCTCTTATCTGGCTCGCTCGCTCTCATATCTGGCTGGCTCGCTTGCTCTCATATCTGGCTCGCTCGCTTGCTCTCTTGTCTGGCTCGCTCTCTTATCTGGTTTGCTCGCTAGCATATCTGGCTCGCACGCTTGCTCTCTTGTCTGGCTTGCTCTCTTATCTGGCTCGCTCGCTTTCATATCTGGCTCGCTCGCTTGCTCTCATGTCTGGCTCGCTCTCATATCTGGCTTTCTCGCTTGCTCTCTTGTCTGGCTCGCTCTCTTATCTGGCTAGCTCGCATATCTGGCTCGCTCGCATATCTGGCTTGCTCGCTCTCACATCTGGCTGGCTTGCTTGCTCTCATTTCTGGCTGGCTCGCTTGCTCTCATATCTGGCTCACTCGCTTCCTCTCTTGTCTGTCTCACTCTCTTTTATGGCTCGTTTGCATATCTGGCTCGCTCGCTTGCTCTCATATCTGGCATGCTCGCTCACTCTCATATCTGGCTTGCTCGCTTGCTCTCATATTCGGCTCGCTCGCTTGCATATCTGGCTTGCTCGCTTGCTCTCTTGTCTGGCTCGCTCTCTTATCTGGCTCGCTTGCATATCTGGCTCGCTCGCTCTCAATTCTGGCTCGCTCGCTTGCTCTCATATCTGGCTAGCTCGCTTGCTCTCTTGTCTTGCTCGCTCTCTTATCTGGCTTGCTCGCTCTCATATCTGGCTGGCTCGCTTGCTCTCATATCTGGCTCGCTCGCTTGCTCTCTTGTCTGGCTCGCTCTCTTATCTATCTTGGTAGCTAGCATATCTGGCTCGCACGCTTGCTCTCTTGTCTGGCTTGCTCTCTTATCTGGCTCGCTCGCTCTCATATCTGGCTCGCTCGCTTGCTCTCATGTCTGGCTCGCTCTCATATCTGGCTTTCTCGCTTGCTCTCTTGTCTGGCTCGCTCTCTTATCTGGCTAGCTCGCATATCTGGCTCGCTCGCATATCTGGCTTGCTCGCTCTCACATCTGGCTGGCTTGCTTGCTCTCATTTCTGGCTGGCTCGCTTGCTCTCATATCTGGCTCACTCGCTTCCTCTCTTGTCTGTCTCACTCTCTTTTATGGCTCGTTTGCATATCTGGCTCGCTCGCTTGCTCTCATATCTGGCATGCTCGCTCACTCTCATATCTGGCTTGCTCGCTTGCTCTCATATTCGGCTCGCTCGCTTGCATATCTGGCTTGCTCGCTTGCTCTCTTGTCTGGCTCGCTCTCTTATCTGGCTCGCTCGCATATCTGGCTCGCTCGCTCTCAATTCTGGCTCGCTCGCTTGCTCTCATATCTGGCTAGCTCGCTTGCTCTCTTGTCTTGCTCGCTCTCTTATCTGGCTTGCTCGCTCTCATATCTGGCTGGCTCGCTTGCTCTCATATCTGGCTCGCTCGCTTGCTCTCTTGTCTGGCTTGCTCTCTTATCTGGCTCGCTCGCTCTCATATCTGGCTCGCTCGCTTGCTCTCATGTCTGGCTCGCTCTCATATCTGGCTTTCTCGCATGCTCTCTTGTCTGGCTCGCTCTCTTATCTGGCTCGCTCGCATACCTGGCTCGCTCGCTCTCACATCTAGCTGGCTCGCTTGCTCTCATATCTGGCTTGCTTGCTCTCTTGTCTGGCTCGCTCTCTTATCTGGCTCGCTCTCTTATCTGCCTTGCTAGCTCGCTCTCATATCTGGCTCGCTCGCTTGCTCTCTTGTCTGTCTCGCTCTCTTTTATGGCTCGCTCGCATATCTGGCTAGCTTGCTCTCACATTTGGCTCGCTCGCTTGCTCTCTTGTCTGGCTCGCTCTCTTTTCTGGCAAGCTCGCTCGCATATCTGGCTCGCTCGCTCTCATGTCTGGCTCGCTTCGCTCTCATATCTGGCTTGCTCGCTTGCTCTCATATCTGGCTCGCTCGCTTACTCTCATATCTGGCTCGCTCGCTTGCTTTCTTGTCTGGCTCACTCTCTTATCTGGCTCGCTCGCATATCTGGCTCGCTCGCTCTCAAATCTGGCTCGCTCGCTTGCTCGCATATCTGGCTTGCTCGCTTGCTCTCATATCTGGCTCGCTCGCTTGCTCTCATATCTGGCTCGCTCGCTTTTTCTCATATCTGGCTCGCTCGCTTGCTCTCTTGTCTGGCTCGCTCTCTTCTCTGGCTCGCTCTCTTCTCTGGCTCGCTCGCATATCTGGCTCGCTCGCTCTCAAATCTGGCTCGCTCGCTTGCTCTCATATTTGGCTAGCTCGCTTTCTCTCTTGTCTTGCTCGCTCTCATATCTGGCTCGCTCGCTCTCATATCTGGCTGGTTCGCTTGCTCTCATATCTGGCTCGCTCGCTTGCTCTCTTGTCTGGCTCGCTCTCTTATCTGGCTTGCTCGCTAGCATATCTGGCTCGCACGCTTGCTCTCTTGTCTGACTTGCTCTCTTATCTGTCTCGCTCTCACATCTGGCTCGCTCGCTTGCTCTCTTGTCTGGCTCGCTCTCTTATCTGGCTTGCTCGCTAGCATATCTGGCTCGCTCGCTTGCTCTCTTGTCTGGCTCGCTCTCTTATCTGGCTTGCTCGCTAGCATATCTGGCTCGCACGCTTGCTCTCTTATCTGGCTCGATCGCTCTCATATCTGGCTCGCTCGCTTGCTCTCATGTCTGGCTCGCTCGCTTTCATATCTGGCTTTCTCGCTTGCTCTCTTGTCTGGCTCGCTCTCTTATCTGGCTTGCTCGCATATCTGGCTCGCTCGCTCTCACATCTGGCTGGCTCGCTTGCTCTCATTTCTGGCTGGCTCGCTTGCTCTCATATCTGGCTCGCTTGCTCTCTTGTCTGTCTCGCTCTCTTTTATGGCTCGCTCGCATATCTGGCTCGCTCGCTCTCAAATCTGGCTCGCTCGCTTGCTCTCATATCTGGCTTGCTCGCTTGCTCTCATATCCGGCTCGCTCGCTTGCTCTCATATCTGGCTCGCTCGCTTGCTCTCTTGTCTGGCTCGCTCTCTTATCTGGCTCGCTCGCATATCTGGCTCGCTCGCTCTCACATCTAGCTGGCTCGCTTGCTCTCATATCAGGCTCGCTTGCTCTCTTGTCTGGCTCGCTCTCTTATCTGGCTCGCTCTTATATCTGCCTTGCTAGCTCGCTCTCATATCTGGCTCGCTCTCTTGCTCTCTTGTCTGTCTCGCTCTCTTTTATGGCTCGCTCGCATATCTGGCTAGCTTGCTCTCACATCTGGCTCGCTCGCTTGCTCTCTTGTCTGGCTCGCTCTCTTATCTGGCTAGCTCGCTAGCATATCTGGCTCGCACGCTTGCTCTCTTGTCTGGCTTGATCTCTTATCTGGCTCGCTCGCTCTCATATCTGGCTCGCTCGCTTGCTCTCATGTCTGGCTCGCTCGCTCTCATATCTGGCTTTCTCGCTTGCTCTCTTGTCTGGCTCGCTCGCTTTCATATCTTACTCGCTCGCTCTCATGTCTGGCTCGCTCTCTCCCATATCTGGCTTGCTCTCATATCTGGCTCGCTCGCTTGCTCTCTTGTCTGGCTCGCTCTCTTATCTGACTCGCTTGCATATCTGGCTCGCTCGCTCTCAAATCTGGCTCGCTCGCTTGCTCTCATATCTGGCTAGCTCGCTTGCTCTCATATCTGGCTAGCTCGCTTGCTCTTTTGTCTTGCTCGCTCTCTTATCTGGCTCGCTCGCTCTCATATCTGGCTGGCTCGCTTGCTCTCATATCTGGCTCGCTCGCTTTTTCTCATATCTGGCTCGCTCGCTTGCTCTCTTGTCTGGCTCGCTCGCTTGCTCTCTTGTCTGGCTCGCTCTCTTATCTGGCTCGCTCGCATATCTGGCTCGCTCACTCTCAAATCTGGCTCGCTCGCTTGCTCTCATATCTGGCTAGCTCGCTTGCTCTCATTTCTGGCTGGCTCGCTTGCTCTCATATCTGGCTCGCTCGCTTGCTCTCTTGTCTGTCTCACTCTCTTTTATGGCTCGTTTGCATATCTGGCTCGCTCGCTTGCTCTCATATCTGGCTTGCTCGCTCTCATATCTGGCTTGCTCGCTTGCTCTCATATTCGGCTCGCTCGCTTGCTCTCTTGTCTGGCTCTCTTGCTCTCATATCTGGCTCGCTTGCTCACATATCTGGCTCGCTCGCTATTATATCTGGCTCGCACACTTGCTCTCATGTCTGACTCGCTCCCTCTCATATCCGGCTCGCTCGCTTGCTCTCTTGTCTGGTTGGCTCTCTTATCTGGCTCGCTCTCATATCTGGCTCGCTCTCATATCTGGCTCGCTCGCTTGCGCTCATGTCAGGCTCGCTCGCTCTCATATATCGCTCGCTCGCTCTCATGTCTGGCTCGCTGGCTCTCATATCTGGCTCGCTCGCTTGCTCTCATGTCTGGCTCGCTCACTCTCATATCTGGTTCGCTCGCTTGCTCTCTTGTCTGGCTCGCTCTCTTATATGGCTCACTCGCATATCTGGCTCACTCGCTTGCCCTCATATCTGGCTCGCTCGCTTGCGCTCTTGTCTGGCTCGCTTGCTCTCATGTCTGGCTCGCTCGCTCTCATATCTGGCTCGCTCGCTTGCTCTTATGGCTGGCTCGCTCGCTCTCATATCTGGCTCGCTTGCTTGCTCTCATGTCTGGCTCGCTCCCTCTCATATCCGGCTTGCTCGCTTGCTCTCTTGTCTGGTTCACTCTCTTATCTGGCTCGCTCTCATATCTGTCTCGCTCGCTTGCACTCATGTCTGGCTCGCTCGCTCTCATGTATGGCTCGCTCGCTCTCATATCTGGCTTACTCGCTTGCTCTCATATCTGGTTCGCTCGCTTGCTCTCTTGTCTGGCTCGCTCTCTTATATGGCTCACTCGCATATCTGGCTCACTCGCTTGCTCTCATATCTGGCTCGCTCGCTTGCGCTCTTGTCTGGCTCGCTTGCTCTCATGTCTGGCTCGCTCGCTCTCATATCTGGCTCGCTCGCTTGCTCTTATGGCTGGCTCGCTCGCTCTCATATCTGGCTCGCTTGCTTGCTCTCATGTCTGGCTCGCTCCCTCTCATATCCGGCTTGCTCGCTTGCTCTCTTGTCTGGTTCACTCTCTTATCTGGCTCGCTCTCATATCTGTCTCGCTCGCTTGCACTCATGTCTGGCTCGCTCGCTCTCATGTATGGCTCGCTCGCTCTCATGTCTGGCTCGATCGCTCTCATATCTGGATCGCTCGCTTGCTCTCATATCTGGCTTGCTCGCTTGCTCTCATATCTGGCTCGCTCGCTTGCTCTCTTATCTAGCTTGCTCGCTCTCATATCTTGATCGTTCGCTTGCTCTCATATCTGGCTTACTCGCTTGCTCTCATATCTGGGTCGCTCGCTTGCTCTCTTGTCTGGCTCTCTCGCTCTCATATCTGGGTCGCTTGCTCACATATCTGGCTCGCTCGCTATTATATCTGGCTCGCACACTTGCTCTCATGTCTGGCTTGCTCGTTCTCATATCTGGCTCGCTCGCTTGCTCTCATGTCTGACTCACTCCCTCTCATATCCGGCTCGCTCGCTTGCTCTCTTGTCTGGTTGGCTCTCTTATCTGGCTCACTCTCATATCTGGCTCGCTCGCTTGCGCTCATGTAAGGCTCGCTCGCTCTCATATATCGCTCGCTCGCTCTCATGTCTGGCTCGCTGGCTCTCATATCTGGCTCGCTCGCTTGCTCTCATGTCTGGCTCGCTCACTCTCATATCTGGTTCGCTCGCTTGCTCTCTTGTCTGGCTCGCTCTCTTATATGGCTCACTCGCATATCTGGCTCACTCGCTTGCTCTCATATCTGGCTCGCTCGCTTGCGCTCTTGTCTGGCTCGCTTGCTCTCATGTCTGGCTCGCTCGCTCTCATATCCGGCTTGCTCGCTTGCTCTCTTGTCTGGTTCACTCTCTTATCTGGCTCGCTCTCATATCTGTCTCGCTCGCTTGCACTCATGTCTGGCTCGCTCGCTCTCATGTATGGCTCGCTCGCTCTCATGTCTGGCTCGATCGCTCTCATATCTGGATCGCTCGCTTGCTCTCACATCTGGCTTGCTCGCTTGCTCTCATATCTGGCTCGCTCGCTTGCTCTCTTATCTAGCTTGCTCGCTCTCATATCTTGATCGTTCGCTTGCTCTCATATCTGGCTTACTCGCTTGCTCTCATATCTGGGTCGCTCGCTTGCTCTCTTGTCTGGCTCTCTCGCTCTCATATCTGGGTCGCTTGCTCACATATCTGGCTCGCTCGCTATTATATCTGGCTCGCACACTTGCTCTCATGTCTGGCTTGCTCGTTCTCATATCTGGCTCGCTCGCTTGCTCTCATGTCTGACTCACTCCCTCTCATATCCGGCTCGCTCGCTTGCTCTCTTGTCTGGTTGGCTCTCTTATCTGGCTCACTCTCATATCTGTCTCGCTCGCTTGCGCTCATGTAAGGCTCGCTCGCTCTCATATATCGCTCGCTCGCTCTCATGTCTGGCTCGCTGGCTCTCATATCTGGCTCGCTCGCTTGCTCTCATGTCTGGCTCGCTCACTCTCATATCTGGTTCGCTCACTTGCTCTCTTGTCTGGCTCGCTCTCTTATATGGCTCACTCGCATATCTGGCTCACTCGCTTGCTCTCATATCTGGCTCGCTCGCTTGCGCTCTTGTCTGGCTCGCTTGCTCTCATGTCTGGCTCGCTCGCTCTCATATCTGGCTCGCTCGCTTGCTCTTATGGCTGGCTCGCTCGCTCTCATATCTGGCTCGCTTGCTTGCTCTCATGTCTGGCTCGCTCCCTCTCATATCCGGCTTGCTCGCTTGCTCTCTTGTCTGGTTCACTCTCTTATCTGGCTCGCTCTCATATCTGTCTCGCTCGCTTGCACTCATGTCTGGCTCGCTCGCTCTCATGTATGGCTCGCTCGCTCTCATGTCTGGCTCGATCGCTCTCATATCTGGATCGCTCGCTTGCTCTCATATCTGGCTTGCTCGCTTGCTCTCATATCTGGCTCGCTCGCTTGCTCTCTTATCTAGCTTGCTCGCTCTCATATCTTGATCGTTCGCTTGCTCTCATATCTGGCTTACTCGCTTGCTCTCATATCTGGGTCGCTCGCTTGCTCTCTTGTCTGGCTCTCTCGCTCTCATATCTGGGTCGCTTGCTCACATATCTGGCTCGCTCGCTATTATATCTGGCTCGCACACTTGCTCTCATGTCTGGCTTGCTCGTTCTCATATCTGGCTCGCTCGCTTGCTCTCATGTCTGACTCACTCCCTCTCATATCCGGCTCGCTCGCTTGCTCTCTTGTCTGGTTGGCTCTCTTATCTGGCTCAC
>NW_026608623.1:0-60000 GCF_029499605.1 Hyla sarda | reverse complement strand
GGTTTGTTACAGTGTGTCACCCCAGTAGTAAGGAGATTACATGAGGAGAAGGTTTGTTACAGTGTGTCACCCCAGTCGTAAGGAGATTACATGGGGAGGGGGGTTGTTACAGTGTGTCACCCCAGTAGTGAGGAGATGACATGATCAGGAGATTTGTTACAGTGTGTCACCCCAGTAGTAAGAAGATTACATGGGTAGGGGGTTTGTTACAGTGTGTCACCCCAGTTGTAAGTTAATAATATGAGGATGGGTTTTATTACAGTGTGTCATCCTAGTCATAAGGAGCTTACATGAGGATGAGGTTTGTTACAGTGTTTCCCCCAGTAGAAACCAGATTACATGAGGATGTGGTTTGTTACAGTGTGTCATCCCAGTACCAAGGAGATTACATGAGAAGTTTGTTACAGTGTGTCACCCCAGTAGAAAGGAGATTATATGAGGAGAAGGTTTGTTACAGTGTGTCATCCCAGTAATAAGGAGATTACATGAGGATGTGGTTTGTTATGGTGTGTCACCCCAGTAGTAATTAGATTACATGAGGAGGAGGTTTGCTACAGTGAGTCACCCCAGTAGAAAGGAGATTACATGATGAGGAGGTTTGTTACAGTGTGTCACCCCAGTAATAATGAGATTACATGATGAAAATGTTTTTTACAGTGTGTCACCCCAGTAGAAAGGAGATTACATCAGGAGAAGGTGAATTACAGTGTGTCACCCCAGTAGTAAGGAGATTACATGGGGGGGGGGAGGTTTTTTACAGTGTGTCACCCCAGTAGCAAGAAGATTTCATGAGCTGGAGGTTTTTTACAGTGTGTCACCCCAGTAGTAAGAAGATTACATGAGGAGGAGGTTTGTTACTGTGTGTCACCCCAGCAGTAAATTAATAACATGAGGATGGGGTTTGTTAAAGTGTGTCACCCCAGGAGTAAGGGAATTACATAAGGAGGGGGTTTGTTACAGTGTGTCACCCCAGTAATAAGGAGATTATATGAGGACGAGGTTTGTTACAGTGTGTCACCCCAGTAGTAAGGGAGATTACATGAGGATGAGGTTTGTTAGAGTGTGTCACCCCAGTAGTTAGAAGAAAAAATGAGGGGGAGGTTTGTTACAGCGTGTCACCCCAGTAGTAAGGAGATTACATGGTGAGCAAGTTTGTTACTGTGTGTCACCCCAGTATTAAGTTAATAACATGAAGATGGGGTTTGTTACAGTGGGTCACCCCAGAAGAAATGAGATTACATGGGGAGAAGTTTTGTTGCAGTGTGTCACCCCCAGTAGTAAGGAGATGACATGAGTAGGAGGTTTGTTACAGTGTGTAAACCCAGTAGTAAGGAGATTACATGATGAGGAGGTTTGTTACAGCGCGTCACCCCAGTAATAAGTTAATAACATGAGGAGGTTTGTTACAGTGTGTCACCCCAGTAGAAAGGAGATTACATGAGGAAAAGGTTTGTTACAGTGTGTCACCCCAGTAGTAAGTTAATAACATGTGGAGGAGGTTTGTTACAGTGTGTCACCCGAGTAGTAAGAAGATTACATGGGGAGGAGGTTTGTTGCAGTGTGTCACCCCAGTAGTAAGTCAATAACATGTGGAGGGGGTTTGTCACAGTGTGTCAGCCCAGTAGTAAGAAGATTACATAAGGATGAGGTTTTTTACAGTGTGTCACCCCATTAGTAAGGAGATTACATGAGGAGAAGGTTTGTTGCCGTGTGTCACCCCAGTAGTAAGGAGATTACATGAAGAGAAGGTTTGTTACAGTGTGTCACCCCAGTCGTAGCGAGATTACATGCGAGGGGGTTTGTTACAGTGTGTCACCCCAGTAGTGAGGAGATTACATGATGAGGAGGTTTGTTACAGTGTGTCACCCCAGTAGTAAGAAGATTACATAGGTAGGGGGTTTGTTACAGTGTGTCACCCCAGTTGTAAGTTAATAATATGAGGATGGGTTTTATTACAGTGTTTCACCCCAGTAGAAAGCAGATTACATGAGGATGTGGTTTGTTACAGTGTGTCACCACAGTAGTAAGTTAATAACATGAGGATGAGGTTTGTTACAGTGTGTCACCCCAGTAGTAGGGAGATTAGATGATGAGGAGGTTTGTTACAGTGTGTCACCCCAGTAGTTAGGAGAACTAATGAGGAGGTTTGTTACAGTTTGTCACCCCAACAGTTAGGAGAATCCAAGAGGAGGAGGTTTATTACAGATTGTCACCCCGATAGAAAGGAGATTACATGATGAGGAGGTTTGTTACAGTGTGTCACCCCAGTAGTAAGTTAATACCATGAGGAGGAGGTTTGCTACAGTGTGTAACCCCAGTGGTAAGGGAGATTACATGAGGAGGAGGTTTTTTTTACAGTGTGTCACCATAGTAGTAAGGATATTTCATGGGGAGAAGGTTTGTTACAGTTTGTCACCCCAACAGTTAGGAGAATCCAAGAGGAGGAGGTTTATTACAGATTGTCACCCCGATAGAAAGGAGATTACATGATGAGGAGGTTTGTTACAGTGTGTCACCCCAGTAGTAAGTTAATACCATGAGGAGGAGGTTTGCTACAGTGTGTCACCCCAGTAGTAAGAAGATTACATTATGAGGAGGTTTGTTACAGTGTGTCACCCCAGTAGTAAGTCAATAACATGTGGAGGAGGTTTGTTACAGTGTGTCAGCTAAGTAGTATGAAGATTACATGATAGACATGTGCACATCAAAAATTTTCGTTTCTTTTCGTTTCTTTTTACACCTATATTCATATGTTTTCGGTTCGGCAGCCATTTTCGGATGACATTTTCGGACAGATTCGTTATTATCTAAAATGGCGGTCAAAATTTTCGAACGCATTTGTTATCGGATTCATTCGTCAACAGAAACATTAGTTTTCATAGGCATTCGTTATAATGGACTTTCATTATAGGATTCATTATCATTTGTTCGGTATTCTGATATATTCGTCATCTCTTTTGTTATCGGGTGCTTTTGTTATTCGGATACATTCGTTAGTTGGCTGCAGTCGTTATACATTCGTTATTCGGATACATTCGTTATTCGGATACATTCGTTATTCTGCTACATGCGTTATTCGGCTACATTCGTTATTCGGATACATTCGTTATTGCATAATGAATACATCCGCAATTTTGTCAATAAAGTTTATTGAAATTACAAAAAAAATCGAATTCGTTCCAGCAACTTCCACTTCCACCTGGGCTGAGCTGCATGCAGTATTGTGTTGGTTGTTGTGAGCTGTGATACTGTGATACTGAGTGAATAAAAATGTCTGGAGGAGAGCATGAAAGTGTGGCTGGGAGAGAGGAAGGTGAGAGTATGAGAGTGAGTGAGAGTGCAGGTGTCAGTGTGAATGTTGGTGGAAGAGGAGAGAGGAGAAGGAGGCGCCTTTATCAGGGCGGCATTAGCAGTGGCACTGCCAGTGGCACCACTAGTAGACAACACGGACTTGGGTGGTCAGTGTCCCCATCACCAAGTTCGGAAAGTGGAGGGGAGGAGTCGGCACCTGTTGCCAAAAAGAATCGTGGCCCCAGGTTCACCACAGATGAAAATCGAGCTCTGGTGGCGGCTGTCACCAGACATAAAGCCACACTGTTCACCACCACCGTGGGCAGTGAGGAGAAATTTGCGGCCTGGAAGAGGGTCAGAGACGCTGTGGTCCATGTTGGAGCAAAGGACCGATCAGTCGAATGTATCCGCAAAAGGTGAGTACTATATGTAAATGTTATATGTGTATATATATATATATATATATATATATATATATATATAAAAATAATAAATATGTGTGTGTGTTTCCCAACCAGGGTGCCTCCAGATGTCCCAGCATGCCCGGAGACAGCCGTTGGCATGCTTGGAGTTGTAGTTTTTCAACAGCTGGATTTATTACATATATATAATTATATTTAATTCCACCTAATGTGAAAAGGGTGATAACTTAGGTAGCATAGCATATTGATCAGTGTTATCTATGCTCTGTTGCTCCATCCAGGATCTCAAGCATGCAGCAGAGGAGTTAAAGGGGTACTCTGGTGAAAACCTTTTTTATTTAAAATCAACTGGTGCAAGGAAATTAAACAGAAACTAAACAGAAAAGTACCAGGCAGAAAGTACCCACCTACTGAGTGGTGAGCGTGCATCATATCTCAGGAGCTTCAAATGCAGAATTAATGTCCAGTTGCAGCAAGGGGTTAAACCCGTCCTTCACTGAGGGTTTAACCCGTTGCTGCAATTGGGCATTCATTCTGGGTACCAGATGCCATGATCATTCAATACAGATCATGACATCTGCAGCAGTTAGGCAATTTAAATTTCATATATGATCACATGGACTGTGTCCTACTGTCCTTTATGGGTTAAAGGGGTAGTATACCATAGAGAGAAAACATATTAGTTTGTATAACCATGCCCTGGAGAGTTTAGTTAATATTTTTCCTTACTGCCTTTCACTAGAGTACCCCTTTAATGTAAGAGTAGTCTATGGGGAATTTATATATTATTACACTGTGTGTGGCACTTGTAATGATGTATATTCTACTAAATAAGTAATTAATCACAGATGGAAAAATTAAAACCACACAGAGGTACAGACAGTATAATTAAGTGCATTATTGAAAATAATGGAATACCCCTTTAACCCCTTAAGGACACATGACGTACTGGAACGTCATGTGTCCGCTCCCGATCTATAACGCGGGGCCACGGCGGGTCTAACAACGGCCGGGACCCGTGGCTAATAGCGCGCGACATTGATCGCTGTGCCGCACGCTATTAAGGTTGATCAAAGTTGAATGCCGCGTCTAAAGTGAAACTGAAACCATGCCGGTTAGCTCAGTGGGCTGTTCGGGATAGCCGCGGCGAAATCGCGGCATCCCAAACAGCTTACAGGACAGCAGGAGGGTCCCTACCTGCCTCCTCTCTGTCCGATCACCGAATGACTGCTCAATGCCTGAGATCCAGGCATGAGCAGTCAAGCGGCAGAATCATCGATCACTGGTTTCTTATGAGAAACCAGTGATCAATGATAAAGATCAGTGTGTGCAGTGTTATAGGTCCCTATGGGATAACAATGATCAGTGTGTGCAGTGTTATAGGTCCCTATGGGATAACAATGATCAGTATAAGAGATCAGTGTGTACAGTGTTATAGGTCCCTATGGGATAACAATGATCAGTATAAGAGATCAGTGTGTACAGTGTTATAGGTCTCTATGGGAGCTATAACACTACAAAAAAAAGTGAAAAAAAAGTGAATTAATATCATTTAACCCCTTCCCTATTAAAAGTTTGAATCACCCCCCTTTTCCCATAAAAAAAACCACAGTGTAAATATAAATAAACATATATGGTATCGCCGCGTGCGGAAATGTCCAAATTATAAAAATATATTGTTAATTAAACCCACGGTCAAAGGTGTGCGTGCAAAAAAATTCCAAAGTCCAATAAGTCCTATCAATGCAAAAATGGTACCGTTAAAAACTTCAGATCACGGCGCAATAAAAGAGCCCTCATATCGCCCCATACACGGAAAAATAAAAAAGTTATAGGGGTCAGAATATGACAATTTTAAATGTATTAATTTTCCTGTATGAAGTTAGGATTTTTTCCAGAAGTACGACAAAATCAAACCTATATAAGTAGGGTATCTTTTAACCATATGGACCTACAGAATAAATATCAGGTGTCATTTTTACCGAAAAATTTACTACGTAGAAACGAAAGCCCCCAAAAGTTACAAAATGGCGTTTTTTTTTTCATTTTTGTCTCACAATGATTTTTTTCCCCGTTTCACCGTTGATTTTTGGGCAAAATGACTGACGTCATTACACAGTAGAATTGGTGGCACAAAAAATAAGCCATCATATGGATTTTTAGGTGCAAAATTGAAAGAGTTGTGATTTTTTAAAGGCAAGGAGCAAAAAACGAAAATGCAAAAATGGAAAAACCCCTAGTCCTTAAGGGGTTAACATACCAGACATTTTGGTAACACTGGCTATATCTGTTGCTTATATGCAATTGTGCATATAAGTAAAATCAAACAGTTGTAACATTTGTCAACAAAACTTTTTATTGATTTTAAATGTATGATAAACTCTTTAATAAACTTTATCTCATGCAGGTATTATGACTGTAAAGCAACCGTCCTGCGTAAAATAAAAAAAAAACAAGGAATTCAGGAAGTGGGAGCAGGAGTTCCGGAACCATCTCCTGCCAGAGGGTCGGAGTGAGACAGGCCTTGGTGGTCCTCATATGTCGCCTGAATCCGAGAGTGCTGGCAGTGAGTAAAAAAATAAAAATAAATTATTATTATTAATAATTACTTGTTCAAAAAATATAAAACAATCATACTAATCCCAAACATACACACACCCACATATATATATGGCTACGTAAGCTAGCCGAAACGTCGCCATTTTCACGTTTGTGTGAATAAAGACCACTTTTTTTGCAACATATGGGAGTGCGGTTGCCGTTCGTTTTCTATATATATATATATATATATATACATATATGTGTATATATATATATATATATATATATATATATATATCGTATTTATTGGGGTATACCACGCACCGGCCTATAACACGCACCCTCATTTTACCAAGGATATTTGGGTAAAAAACGTTTTTTACCCAAATATCCATGGTAAAATGACGGTGCGTGTGTGCGCGTGTATTCCCCGATATACCCCCAGGAAAGGCAGGGGGAGAGAGGCCGTCGCTGCCCGCTTCTCTCCCCCTGCCTTTCCTGGGGTCTAGAGCGCTGCTGTCGGCCCTTTTCACCCCCTGGTTATCGGCGCCGCTGCCCGTTCTGTCCCCCTGACTATCGGTGCCGGCGCCGATAGCCAGGGAGAGAGAAGCGGCGCCGACAGCCAGGGGGAGAGAAGGGGCAGCGGCACCCATTGCCGGCGCCGCTGCCCCGTTGCCTCCCCCCATCCCCGGTGGCATAAATACCTGAGTCGGGTCCGCGCTGCTCCAGGCCTCCGTCGTGCGTCCCCAGCGTCATTGCTATGCACGGCGCGGCGCTCTGACGTCATGCGCCGCGCCGTTCAGCGCATAGCAACGACGCCGGGGACGCACGACGGAGGCCTGGAGCAGCGCGGACCCGACTCAGGTAATTATGCCACCGGGGATGGGGGGAGGCAACGGGGCAGCGGCACCGGCAATGGGTACCGCTGCCCCTTCTCTCCCCCTGGCTGTCGGCGCTGCTTCTCTCTCCCTGGCTATCGGCGCCGGCACCGATAGTCAGGGGGACAGAACGGGCAGCGGCGCCGATAACCAGGGGGTGAAAAGGGCCGACAGCAGCGCTCTAGACCCCAGGAAAGGCAGGGGGAGAGAAGCGGGCAGCGACGGCCTCTCTCCCCCTGCCTTTCCTGGGGGTGTATCGGCGTATAACACGCACACAGACTTTAGGCTAAAAATGTTAGCCTAAAAAGTGCGTGTTATACGCCGATGAATACGGTATATATATGTGTATATGTATATATATATATATATATATATATATATATATATATATATATATATACACACAGACAAAGAATAAGTCAGCCAGCACTTTAGTTGATACCAAACTATTATATGGACCTGGCCTACACCATAGCTGTATAGCTCTCCATGTTTTAACTGCATATTCATGTTTCACCTATATCCTTGTGCTGGCAGTGTGCTGCTGCATTCTTCTGTTGCTGTATATCTAGCCTAGTAGCGTGCACCTGTAGGCAAGGTCGATATAATAGTTTGGTATCAACTAAAGTGCTGGCTGACTTATTCTTTGTCTGTATTGCACATACGGGGGAGTGGCTACCTCCATGTTGGCCTTGCACCCCACCCACCTCTATCAGGTGTGTATATAAGGTGTCTTGGATGTTCCAGACCCTGCCATGCTTACTGAACTGTTCACACAGAGGCATATTCACAGTGTAGGGTCCGTCCCAAGGAGGCCACCTTATCGCGGTGGGACAGTCCAAGCTATTTTACCGCCGGCGGTGACAAATTTGCGAGCTAAGTGCCTCACTATTTCATAGTTTCACATTTGCATCTATTACACCATAGCTGTATAGCTCTCCATGTTTTAACTGCATATTCATGTTTCACCTATATCCTTGTGCTGGCAGTGTTCTGCTGCATTCTTCTGTTGCTGTATATCTAGCCTAGTAGCATGCACCTGTAGGCCAGGTAGATAGATATAAATAAAATATTCATATATATATATATATATATATATATATGTATATATATCTATAGATACATACATATACAGTTTATACACACACACATATATATATATTTGTGTGTGTGTGTACACACATGCATACATAAATAGATATCGAACAATCAAGAGAATGCAGCATCTCCAGACCCACAACACTCCAAAATGCTGAAATAGTGATGAGTTTATTTCCTCAGAGGTTAACAATATAATATTTCAGTATCTTCTTCTTTACCTATGATGAAATAAACTCATCATTTTTTCACCATATTGTAGTTTATTTATTTATTTAAGCTTTAACAATGTATGATGGCAGCTAATCAAAGTAATGAGACACACTGTAATGTAAACTTTCTTACTGTTTCAGTCAAAACATTACTAATTAATTATTATTATTATTATTTTTTTTTTTTTTCAGATCAACCAGGTCCATCTGCAGGGAGGATGGTCCGCCATCAAAACTTGCCCCAATCACCTGTCCTGTCCTCAGCACCGGCTGAGATAGATGAGGAGGAGGAGGTGTCCCCAGGTGAACAACACCAACCACTCTCCCCAACCCTAGCTCCTGGCTCTGTCCCAAGGAATACTTGCCTGCAGCTTGCTAAAGAAATCCAAAGGCTGGCCAAGGAGAACAGGAACATGTCGCGCGAATTGCGCCGGATGAATCGCACCATGGTTGAACTCCACCGATCACAAAAACAAGAGTTCCAAGCCCTGTTGGCCAAACAAATGGGAGAATTTCAGGCCATGTTGTCCCACCATAGCCAACAACAGATGCAGGCGATGCATGATTTGAGGGTGGACGTTATGCCCCATAAGCAGCAGCAGCAATACCCCCAAAAAAAACTGAAATATACGGGACTAAATTATTTCGCCTTGTTGATATGTTTCAGTTGTTGTTCTGTTTAAGATATGTTATTATTACTACAGCAGCATTGAAGGCCTTGGCCATTCAAGAAAAAACAAACATTTTTTTCTTTATCCTGTGTGGTGTCTAAATTATTACTAACATTACATTATTTTTATTTCCACTTTTTTTTTTTTTTTTTTGTGTTGTCCACATCTTGGGGGAGATTTATCAAAACCTGTCCAGAGGAGAAGTTGCCCATAGCAACCAATCAGCTCGCTTCTTTAATTTTTTAACAAGGCCTGTGCTAAATGAAAGAACTGATCTGACTGGTTGCTATGGGCAACTTTTCCTCTTGGCAGGTTTTGATAAATCTGCCCCCTTGTCCACAGTGCTCTCTGCTGACACCTTTGTCTGTATTAGGAACTGTCTAGAGCAGCAGGAACTTTGCTATGAAAATGTTATTCTAATCTGGACAGTTCCTGGTTGACATGTACAGAGGTGTCAGCAGAGAGAGCCCTGTGGACAGACTGGAGAGAAATAAATAAAAAAATAATACACTGACTTATATTTTCTATTGGCACGTACATTATTCTGCGCAGATTTGATGCACTGCATATTATGCTGCAGATTTCAATATCTGCAAAAAATAATGTACGTGTGAATAGACCATCATGCCTCTGGAATATTTGCTCCATTCATTTACTAGGGGTCCCTCTAGTGGCAGAGGCACTGTAAAGCACAACTGTTATAAAAAAAAATTGATGGAATTTTAAGTTACTCACCAGTGATTTGCTGAAAGAAACTTCATTTTTTCACCCACTTCAAGGTCCAGCAATAGGATTCCTAAATCCTGAAAGAAAGATGGAAAGGTATAAATTAAACTAAAATTAATAATGGGATATTAGGAGGGAAGGGGATGATTGACAGACCACTCACCTGTTTGAAGGGACTGTTAAGCTTGTCACTTGCTTCACTTTTAAACAACTGGTAGTAACGGGAAAACATTCCAACTTGTTAACGAAACTTGAACTCAACGGTAACTGCAGTGCTCAACTTTAACTGAAGAAGTAACTTCAACTTTTTAACTTGTTTCAAAGTTTAGGGCTGGGTACCCTAACTTTGGCAAATTGACTTTTAAAAAAGTCATCTGCTCCATGAGCTGAGGGGACAGTTGAGAACGCTGTGGGCATAGAATGTTCCCGGTGACAGAAAATACCTGCTCACTTTGCACAGAGGTTGGGGGGCAGGATAGGAGCTCCTGGGCCACCATGCTTAGAGCAGGCCAAATAGCCCTCTTTTCGTCCCAATATTTCATGGCATCGGCAGTGGGAAATATATTTGGTTCAGACACATAAATTTTGACCATGTCTGTCACCTTGTCTCTTGGTATCCGAGAGGGTTGTCAGGTTTGTCCAAACAGGCTTTGCAATGTATCTGCCCAAAAGTCTGCAGCTCTTGAGGAGGTTGTAGCAGTGTTGCTGATGGTTGCTGAGATTTCTGCAGGCTCATCTTCCTCTGCTTCTTCCTCCTCATCATTAGTGTTGCTCGCGAATATTCGCAATGCGAATTTTATTCGCGAATATCGCATATTCGCAAATTCGCGAATATTCGCGAATATAGCACTATATATTCGTAATTACGAATATTCGTTTTTTTTTTTTTTTGTTTTTTTTTTCACAGTACACATCACAGTGATCACCCCTCTCTGCTTCCATCTTGTGTGGTGTAAAGAAGGCTCTAATACTACTGTGTGAAACTGGTGTGCGAATTTTCGCATATGTGAATTTTCGCTTATGCAAATTTGGTATATGGTAATTTTCGCATATGGTAATTTTCGCATACGCGAAGTTTCGCGTATGCGAAAATAAAACGAGGATATTACGAATATGCGAATATTCGCGAATATATGACGAATATTCGTCCATATATTCGCGAATATTCGCGAATTCGAATATGGCCTATGCCGCTCATCACTACTCATCATGCCTCTCTTGTCCCACATCTAATAGTCTCTGTCTGTCACACACCTTGATGATTAATTTGTCCCTCCAGCTTGTTAGGGCATTTGCTTGGAGAGCCATTTTGCCCTTAATCCGGGGGTCACACATGGTGGCTAGCATTAGATCAGGGCAAGTGTCTGTCAGCTCTTTAATCCTACACTGTAGTAGGACCTGGAGTCTCCTTACCAGTGTGGCAACATCACCAACTATATAGCCTCCAGTCCACTTCTCTCTGTTATTCAGGAAGGCATCCATTTTGGTTAACAGATGAGTAAAGAGAGGGATGACTTGCGCCAAACTTGCCTTCTCCTGGCTTAAGTTTTCCGTGACCGCACGAAAGGGGCTAAGTACAGCCACCACCTGAGCAACTAAGGTCCACTCCTCCCTGCCAAATGCTCTGGTGATGCCAATATAATTTTCATGGGTTTCTGCTGCTCTAGGATTCTTTCCAGCATTTCTAGTGTGGAATTCCACCGGGTGCTAACATCCTATTTCAGTCTGTGTTGAGGAACACCTGCCTTACTCTGCTCCCGTCTGAGTAAGTGGCTGTCTTTAACACTCCGGTGAAAATGCCCTGCAATTTTTCTACATGAATCCAGAACTCCTGTGAGCTTTGTGTTGCTCTCTGAGGTGTCTTCCAAACCGGCCTTCACCACAAGATGGAGGACATGTGCAGAGCATCGCACACATACAAAGTTGCCATCACGCAATGCCTTTATCATGTTGGCTGCACCGTCAGTCACCACGAAACCCATCTTCGGATGTGTATCTCCGTGTTCCCCAAGCCATTCTTCCACCATTTTTTAAAGTGCTCTGGTTATGTTTTGTGAGCTGTGCTGCTCATCCAATACCTCTGCATGGAGGAGGAATGAGCGGTGGCCCTGATTTGTATTCTCAACACCAGCCCCTGTGCTTCTTGGGCCTGATTTGGTTTGGGCAAGTTCAGTGACAATGGGCTGCCACCAGTGTGCGGTCAATGATAGGAAAGCATGCTGGCCACTGGGAGCACTCCACAGGTCAGTGGTTAGATGTACAGACTGTCCAGCAGCTTTTCCCAGCTCCTCTTTTAGCAGATCCACACACGATTTATACAAAGCAGGTACTATACTTCTGCTGAATGTGGTACGTGATGGTACAATATATTGGGGTGCAAGTGCCTTTAGAAGGCGTTTAAAAGGTTCCCCTTCCACCATGTTAAATGCTCACCTATAAGGCGGGTAATCTTGCGGGACTGTTGGCGGGAAATCCCCCTGGGATGAAAACCAGTAAACTGTTCTATGGTGGACTGGTTTCCTTTACTGGGATGAACAACAGCTTCAGCCCCTTGCCCCTTTTCCAGGTTATCTGAGGCTGAACTCATAGTAGCACTGGAACTAGCACTACTACTTCCCTTTCTTTTACTTGGTGGAGCTGCCAAACCACTTTCTTCTATCATCAACACTGCCTTGTGGTGTGTCCTCAGATGGTTATCCATTCCTGCATTGGTGAGATGCCCCAAGACTTTGCCACAACTTACTTCCTTGCCACATAGCTTACATTTGGCCAAGCGACCATCCCCAACTGTTATAAAATGCTCCCATACCTTAGATTTGCGGTTACCACTGACACTGGGTTTTGCTGATGGGGAAGGTTTTTCTGGAAGGGGAGTGCTCTTGGAAGCAGTAGCTAAAGTCCTTGTACTGGTGACAGTGGCAGTCTTTGCATGGGAGGGTGTATCCACAACTATGGAGCCAGAGGAGGATGGTGGTGATTGAGATTCTTGATAGTCATCATCAATGTCATGTACGAATAGTAGTGGCGAAAAAGGTTTATCTGGTGCAATACTGGACCATGGTACCTCCTCTTCTACAATGCCAATGTTCATATCTGCAAGGGCTGGACTGACATGCATGATGTTGTCTATTTCTGTGTCAGAGCCTTCTTGATGGACATTTAGGGCCACCTCAGCATCAGTAATGGCTGTCTCATTTTCTGCTAGAGTCTCCGTCTCCAAATGGCAGATGTCTCTGATTGGTTGCCTAGAAGTTTGGCCACTGGATGACTTGGCAGCAGGCCTTGCTGATGTCCTCTTGTAAAAAATGGCAGCTGTTACCTTTGGCTTCTTGGTAACATCTTGTCCTCTAGCTGTCTCTGTGTCACTGGGGAAGTCTTCCTCAGGGGAGCTGTCCATCTCTACAAGCACTGTGAGTCACTGTTAACACCAGTAAAACTTTCACAGGAATAAAGAAAAGTTCCTCAATGTCTGTGAAAAACACAGGATGTAGAAGGACACCCCGATTGGCTGACTAATGTCATGTGATAACAAACTCTGTAAAGTGACCAATCAAATAAATAGAGAAAATTATTCCTTAGTTTCGATTTCGTCAACTAATAACGAATGCATTCCGTAATTAACTAATCAAGTCCTTGTTTATTCTGGGACAAGGGTCACGTGACGAGAGGATGTGATCTCGTCAGCTCCGCCCGCTCCAGGGCTCTCTCCCTCCTCTCCCCCCCCCCCCAGGAGGCATGATGCTGACCCTGGGACGAACGTCCCTGATTAGGGCGAAAAAAGAAAGAAAAAGAGGAAAGAGAGAAAAAAGGAAACCACCTGACGGACGTATCTGCTCCCCGCTGTGGTATGGAGATGGAGGTGTCCGGTGTGGAAGGGGGTGTGGCGGCCTCGCTACAGTGGACAGTAGTGGTGGAGGTGAACGGGCTGAGAGGCGCACAGTCAGCAGAAAAGAGATCCGGCAGGAAGAAGAGGAAGGAGACGGAGCGCAAGCACGAGTGGTGCAAAGCAGCTGGGGGGACCACGTGAGCGGGCTCGGCGTGCGACGGAACACGCCGGCCGCTCCGGGAGCCCTGCAATCAGCTCGGGTAACAGAGGCCAGGATCAGCGTGGTGAGCTTGAATCTATTCCTTTTAACTGAAGTCCGTTGTAGGAAAGCTTTTCTGAAATGCAGGCTGGCAATGGCAGTCTATGAGAGTCTGGTGGGGTATACTTCCTCACCCTGGTTACAGATGATAGGATAAGCATGTGAGATCAAGAAATCTGGATGAGCTACTGTACTGAAAGTGGTGGAGGGGGGGCAGAGGTGTGTCGGAGCTATCACAGTTTTGGAACTATAAAGTGACTTCCCCCCCTCCCTATACCTCTATACCCCTTATAATCCTCCAGCTACCCCTCCTCTATATGGATAATGTTGTTAAGAGTATATGTGAACATGATCGGTAGTCCGAGGACTGGTTATATAAGCTGATTACCTTATGTGGAGGAATTTTACAGCCTGGAAATCGGTTAGAAGTAGAGATGACGGAGTAAAAGAGTATGGGGACCCAGGGTAGCCAAGGAGGTAAAATGTTAGTATGGAATATTAAAGGTATTAAGGAGAGGAAGAAAAGAGTAGCTATTATGGATAGGGTTAAAAAATTATCTACCTGCAGTGGTATGTTTGTTAGAAACACATTTAACAAAAGAATATCTGTCCATCTAATGAAAAAGAAATGGTCTGTTCAGGAATTCCACTCGTTTGGAACAAACTACTCATCGGGAGTCTCGGTGTTGATTCACGGTAAAATGAATATGCAGGTTAAAAATGCTCGCTGTGATGATAGAGGGAGATTTGTTTTTCTCCACGTAGAGTGGAATATGGTACAAGTTATTCTTGCTTTTGTTTATATTCCTCCCCCTTTCAAAACAGAGGTATTGGTTAATCTGGTGAATTTTTTAAGTGATAAAAATTACAAAGATTTATATATTATGGGGGATTTTAACTCAGTAATAGATAACAAAAGGGACCGGAGAGGAGGAGTAATGAGGGAGGGGAGGAATGTCCTGGCAGATTTTTGTAAAGAAGTAGGATGGAGAGATGTATGGAGAAACCTGAATCCTTTGCGAGAAAATTTTTCCTGTTTTAATTTGAGCCATAAAACTGCATCACGTATCGATTTGATTCTGGCCAATGATAGTGGAGCAAGGGGTATTAGAAAAATTGTTTATGAGCCCAAGGGCTTGTCTGATCACTCCATGGTGGTCTGTAGTTTCGGTGGTGAAGATCGGGTCCCCCCCCAGAATATGAATAGAAATATTAATCCGCATTGGTTTGAGGTGGAAGACGTGACAAAGGGTATAGAGGAGGAGATTAAATGGTTTTGGGCTACAAACAAAGGTTCGGCCGATATATTTATGGTTTGGGATGCTATGAAAGCATATTTGAGAGGGATTTTGTCCCGAAATATAACCCAGTTTAGGAGGAAAGTAAGGAAGAAAGAAGATAACTTGGTAGATCAGATTAAAAAATTGGAGGAAGTTTATGCAACTGATGCAAGAGATGAGAACTGGGGAAAACTGGAACAAGCGCAAAAAGAATATAAAGAGTTAATGCTTGAGAAGGCACAACATAGTATTTTTTTCTGGGGACAAAAACGCTATGCGGAAGGGGGGAAATCCAATAAGTGGCTCTCTGGTATAATAAAAAATCAAAGGGAAAATACGGAAATTACTAATTTAGAAAATAAGCAGGGATTAATAGTAACAGATCAAGAGGAGATAAGGAAGATAGCGATGGAGTATTATCAAACATTATATGAATCTGAAGGGGTAAAATCAGAATCGGAGATTAAAACATTCTTACAAAATTTAGTTCTGCCAAGTTTAAATGAGGAGGGGAAGAGGAAAATGAATGAGGGGATTAGCCTGGGGGAAGTCCAAGAAGTATTGAGAACATGTGCGGGGAATTCCGCCCCAGGGTCTGATGGGTTCTCATTTGATTTTTATAAAAGATTTCATGGGTCTCTGTTGCCCTGCTTGATGGAGATTATTAATGAATCCTTGGAAAGAGGGGCTATGACCCCTTCAATGTCTGAAGCAGTGATAATATTGATCCCCAAGAAGGGGGGCAACAGGGAAAAGATGGAGAATTACCGTCCTATATCACTATTGAATACGGATTACAAAATTTTTGCAAAATTATGGGCAGGAAGATTAAAAAAGGTTTTGGGTGAGATGATAGGGCAAGAACAAAGGGGTTTTATGGTAGGTAGGAATATGTTTTCCAATATACACAGGACATTCCTTAACATTCAAACACGTGGAGGGGATCCCCGCTCCATCCTGTCGTTGGACGCCAACAAAGCGTTCGACAGGGTGGAGTGGGGTTTCCTCTTTGGGGTGGTGGAAAGATTTAGTTTGGGCACTTTATTCTTAAAAGCTATAAAAATGGTTTATTCAGCTCCTATAGCAAAAATTAGTATTAATGGGAAATTTACGAATACGTTTAAAAAAAAAAGAGGTTCAAGACAGGCATGTCCGTTATCACCTTTATTATTTGCACTCTTTATAGAGCCACTAGCAGCTATAGTTAGGAACACAGAAGTCTTTCAAGGGTTTGGGGTACAAGGGGATAGAGAAAGAATGTTATTATATGCCAATGATGTGCTTTTGTTTGTTAGGAATCTGGTAGAGAAAGTACAGGAAGTGATTAGGTTAGTGGAAAAATTTGGATATTTCTCAGGAATGAAAATTAATTGGCAGAAGTCCGGTCTCATGCCTTTGGATGAAGAAATTGAGGTCCCTATTGGCCCTGTAAAAGTACTAAGACTTAATGATAGTTTGGAATATCTGGGTGTTAAGATCTCTAGCGCTGTCTTGGATTTTGAGAGATTAAATTTGGACCTCTGTTGGGGAAGGTAAGGGGAAAGGTAAATACATGGAGGAAAATGAGATTGGGAATGGCAGATAGAATAGGACTGCTGAGAATGGTATTACTCCCCATGATAACACATTATTTGAGAGCTTCTCCCATATGGATAAAAAATATTTGGTTTAAAAAATTGGAAAGTATATTAAACAATCTTATATGGGGTGAAAAAAGAGTCAGGATCAAGAGTCAATATTTGTACCATCCCTTAGAGGAAGGAGGGCTGGGTCTCCCTAATTTTCAGCAATATTTCATAGCATCCCAACTAACATTGGTTATTCAAGAGCAACAAACACTGTTGGATTATTTGAAAAGGGGGTGTAAGAAATCTGGGTCCATATGGGAGTGGTTGGAGAGTGGGAGTTTGAAGAAGGGTGTAGAAGAGGAGAACGTAGCTAAAGATTTATTGCTACAAGTATGGGATAGTATGAAGTCAGCAACAGGGATAATGAGTAGTGTGTGTGGTGTACCCCCTTATGGGAAAATGAGAACTTCCCAGAAATAAAGAAAATTGCAGAATATGTGAATTGGGAAGATAAAGGAATTAGGTTGTTAGAGCAGGTTTGCACAAATGGGGAAATAATAGATTGGGAATGTTTGAGTGAACGCTTTAATCTAAAAAATACTAATTACTTTGGTTATGTACAGTTAAAAGACGCCTTGGGACAGGAAGAACCGAAAGGGAAATTAAAGGTAGGGTGTTATCACATTACAGAATATATTTAAAGTGCACAGGGGGGGGGGGGGGAAGGAAAATAATGAGTACTTTATATAAAATGTTAGGTCAGAAGGGTTGGGATGACGTAGTCAAACGGTTAGGACAGGCACTGGATATAGGTGGAATTTCAGAAGAAGAGTGGAAATTGGTGTTAAAGAATATTTGAAGAACAACGATCAATGCAAATAATAGGGTGTCTTTTTTGATGTTAGTATATCGGGCACAGTACTCACCGCAATTTTTGTATAAAATTAATGTTAGGGAAAATGCACAATGCCCCAAGTGTGGGTTTGAGGGAAGTAATTGGTTACATATGGTATGGAATTGCACGAAGTTGCTAAAATTTTGGAGTGTAGTGTTTGAAACTATTAAAGCTAGAATAGGCGTGATATTGCTCTTTGAACCTAAGGTTGCAATTTATGGACTAGGAACAATGGGAACGAAGCATACTGATCTTATACTTGGAGTATTAGGAGTGGCAAAGAATTTGATTCTTAGGAAATGGTTGGCCCCAGCGGTTCCATCAAGGGAAGAATGGTTAGGAGGTATAAATAAGGTTAGAACTTATGAGTTGTTGTGGTTCAAGGACAGTGAAAGAAATAAAAAAAATCGAGAATAAATGGCTACCCTGGGAGAAAGGAGAAAGTAGATAGTGAAAAGGAGTAAAGAGTAAGAGAGGAGTAGGGAAAGGAAGGAAGTCAATGGATTTCGGGCAGGCTTTCTTAAGGGGAGGGAGGGAAAAGGGAGGGGGAGGAGTTTTGTTTGTTTGCTTTGTGATAATGATGTAAGCATTAATGGACTTTGTACGTATTAAATTTATAATAATAAAAAAAAAAACGAATGCATTCGTAATTAACGAATGCATTCGTACATAACTAATGCATTTGTACATAACGAATGCATTCGTGAGTAGCGAATGCATTCGTGAGTAACGAATGCGTACGTTATTTACAGACTGCATTGTTTGTTAACAAGAGTCAACATTCGTAGTTATCGAATGCATATGTTAATCGGCATTCGGATCTTAACGAATATCGTCAGATTGGCATTCGTTAATACGGCGTTTTCGTAAAGACCCGATATTTTATGTTTGGCACCTTACGAATATCGTCAGATTAGCATTCGTTAATGGGGTGTTTTCGGAAACATTCGATATTTCATGTTCGTTTTTCGGCATCATCCGAAAATAACGAAAATCACACTTTTTGTTATTTTAGCGATTCGTTCCGAAACGAAATGCACATGTCTATTACATGAGGATGAGATTTGTTACAGTGTGTCACCATATTAGAAAGGATATTACAAGAGAAGAAGGTTTGTTACAGTTTGTCACCCCAGTAGTAAGGAGTTTACATGAGGAGAAGGTTTGTTACAGTGTGTCACCCCAGTAGTAAGGAGATTACATGAGGAGGGGGTTTGTTACAGTGTGTCATCTCAGTAGTAAGGAGATCACATGAGGAGGGGGTTTGTTACAGCGTGTCACCCCAGTAGTCAAGAGATTACAGTAGGAGGAGGTTTGTTACAGTGTGTCACCCTAGTAGTAAGAAGATTACATGATGATGGGGTTTGTTACAGTGTGTCACCCCAGTCGTAAGAATATTACATGAGGATGGGGTTTGTTACAGTGTGTCACCCCAGTAGTAAGAAGATTTCATGAGGAGGAGGTTTGTTACAGTGTGTCACCCCAGTAGTAAGAAGATTACATGAGGAGGGTTTATTTTTTACAGTGTGTCTCCCAAGTAGTAAGAAGATTACATGTGGAGGAGGTTTGTTACAGCGTGTCACCCCAGCAGTAAATTAATAACTTGAGGATGGGGTTTGTTAAAGTGTGTCAACCCAGTAGTAAGGAGATTAGATGAGTTTGTTACAGGGTGTCACAAGGATTACACAAGGAGTAGGTGTGTTACATTGTGTCACCCCAGTAGTAAGGAGATTACATGATGAGGAGGTTTGTTACAGTGTGTCACCATAATAGTAAGGATATTTCATGGGGAGAAGGTTTGTTACAGTGTGTCCCCCCAGTAGTAAGAAGATTACATTATGAGGAGGTTTGTTACAGTGTGTCACCCCAGTAGTAAGTCAATAACATGTGGAGGAGGTTTGTTACAGTGTGTCAGCCAAGTAGTATGAAGATTACATGAGGATGAGATTTGTTACAGTGTGTCACCATATTAGAATAGGTGATCATAAAAGAGCAAAAAAGACCTCGCAAATGGCGCTGCTGGTTCCGTGGAGATGTAGGAATAAACCAAAATCCAAGTTGGAATATTGTAAAAGCTTGTGGATTTTATTGCAAATGAATAAAACCAATAAAAGCAATAGCAATAAAAGAGTGATACAGGTTAAGATTACGCGTTTCGGGGGAGCCACCCCCTTCTTCAGATCAGTATGCAGACTATACAAACAGAGATTCTATAAATACTGGAAAAAAGGGCGCCAGGTACATTAGGGGGCGGAGTTATGCAAATTACATACATGTGAAACAATAGGAAAAATTAGGAAAAACCACAGAAACCGAATGTAATCAAAGAATGTACATCTTATATAGGTAACAGTGGGGACCAAATGTTATTAAGACAGGGAATTCAGTGTGTGGCTCAAAGATGAGGCTGCCGATGTCTGGCAGTATCAGGCCACACATCCGGACCTCAGATGAAAACATCCGGGGTCCAGATGTGAGCCAGAACAGCTCTGACAGCGGCCGTGATGTGTAATGCGAGGGCGCGCGTCAGGGGGGAGTTGCCACGGACGCGTTGCTAAGGTGCGTGCGTCACGTGGCTAGTGCGGCCAATCAGGAAGCAGTGATCCCGGAGAGCTGTCAGTGGTATGCTGACAGCTCCGTGCGCTGCATCTAACAGTGTGTAGCTCTGTGTAAGCTGGCGAGAACTGCAGGGGGATGGAAGAGGATATCCAGAAATGATTAAATTGATTTAAATAAGAATGAAGTGTGTTATTTAGGGGAGAGTGATGCATGATACAGGGGGATGGGGGGATACGGAGCATGAGAGGACTAAAAAAGAAAATAGGAGAATGTGATAACAAATATTGGGAAGATGGGCTAGTAGTCATACCTGGGTACTGTGGACATGGGGTGGAGGTACATTGCATGTACATAATGGGTGACAGCTACTGGAGTGGGGGTCCTAGTTCAGGTAGCCTAAATACATATATATATATATATATATATACATATATATATACATATATATATACACATGCACACATATACATTGGGGGGGGGGGCACGAGATCCAGCCGAGGAGATGTAGAGTGGGTAAGGAATTATATGTGTATATACATGAGCATACGGGTAGTAATGCACATGTGTCACGAAAGACATGTGTCGGCATATGTTTGGCAGCCATATAGCAGGACAGCTGTACTTAATAGTTGTATAATAACACATATGAGTGACAATGCACATGCATCGCAAGAGATGCATGTGAGCATATGCATATGTGTGGAGCTGGACCAATGTACTACTGTGCATGTATGTGAGTGAAACCATACACATTTGAGTAGCAGTGTACATGTGAGAGTGTGTTCATGTGCATAAGGGTGATAATGCACATTTACCACAACATGCATGTGAATATGTAGAATGGAATGAAATGAATGGTATATTGGGGTTTGTGTAGAATTTTTGGTGGATGGGGTGATTAAAGTAAAATTAGTGGTAAATACAGGCGGATCAGGGTTGATTAATCTGATGGATGCGTTCAAGGGTTAAAGGTTACATTCAATCATTTCATTGAAACCCCCTGGTGAGATGGTGCCCAGGGTATGAATCCAAAAGTTCTCACGTCTTCTGAGGGTGTTGTATCGTTGGTTGACATCCTTATTGATGTGTTCTATGGGGGTAGCCTTAATATTGCTGAAATCACCCTGGTGGTGCTCAGTGAGGTGACGCGAAACACTGTGGAGTAGGAAGCCGCGTGTGGTGTTGCTGCGGTGCTTATTCAGGCGTTCCCTAAAGCACCTTATGGTCCTACCCACGTATTGCTGTTTGCAGGAGCACTGTAAGAGGTAAATGACATACCGGGAGCCACAGTTGAGGAATGATTTGATGTTAAAGGTTTCTTTGGTAACGGAGGAGGAAAATGATTGGCAGTTGTGTGCAATGTGTGAACAGCACTTGCATCGTGGAAGACCACACTTGAAGCTTCCTGTTAACGTGGGAAAAATGGAAGGGTTATTGCGCAGTATCGTGGTTTTGAGTTTACTGGGAGCGATGATATTCCGTAGTGTCCGGGCTCTACGGAAGGTAAGCGGAGGTTTGGATGGAAGATTGCTTCTTAGGTAGGGATCCTGCAGTAGGACTGGCCAGTGTTTGGTGAGGATTTTCCTGATAGCATAATGTTCTTGGCTGTATGTGGTGATAAAGTTGGAAGTACGTTCCGTGGTAGTATTTATTGGTTCAGGTTTGGGGAGTAAGCAGGAATTTTGACTGAGGGAGAGAGCCCTATTATAGGAGGACTGCACCAACGATCTGGGATAGCCCTTTGCCTTGAACCGGGCCTTTAGAATGTTACTTTGTGATATAAAGTCACTGTCTTTTGTGCAGTTCCTTCTGATCCTCTTAAACTGTCCATATGGTACATTAGTGAGCCATTTCTTAAAATGGCCACTATCAAAGCCAAGATAGCTGTTGCTATCTACTGGTTTGAAGAAGGTCTTGGTGTAAAGTGAATGACCATCGTGGGAAACCAGTACATCCAGGAATTCTGCATTATTGCTGTAAACGGATTGGGTGAAGTGGAGTGACCAGTCATTGGAATTTAGATGAGTGATGAAGTTGTTTAGACTAGATCTGTCTCCTTTCCAGATAATAAAAATATCGTCTATGTAGCGCCTATAAAAGATGCAATTAGAGAAAAGATGATGAGGGTACACAAAGATTTCCTCGAAGAGTCCCTAGGCGACCTAGGCGACCGTGTTTTATCATCATCATCAATGGATTTCAAGACATCAAGGCTTCACAGAAGAGCCCACCTCTTCAAGACTCTCGTCACCACGGACAATACAGAACCTACTAGAGACCTTCAGGATTCCTCTAACAAAGGTACTGTCTCAGCTACTGACTTCGAGGACATGAAGTCCCTCTTCTTTGAACTAGAAAGACTTTCTTTTGAAGAGACACAACACCAATTGGATGGTGCTTTTCTGGATATGTACCTTAAGGAGGACATTATTCCAAGAGGACTCAGATTGCACCCCCTACCCTCCTTCACCAATGATAATGCTTTCTGTAATGACTGGGAAAATGCACAAAAAATTTGTTCTAACACATTACTGAAATTATTATGGGGTAAACGTAACTCCCTGGTTAATGACATTTCAGAAAGAATAGACACATGCATTAACTCTCTCAACAAATACAATCACTTTCCTGAATACAGGGAATGGCACACCTCTCTCAACAATAAGGTGCACAAGTTGGAGAGGGATGTCATTTCCAAAAAGATCCATAAACTTTCCAGGGATCGCACCGATTACCAGAATGAAAATATCAAATACTGGGTAAAAAACCCAACACAATCTAAGAACCTTCGCCAAGACCCTCACACATCGCACCCCCAGAATGCTGGGTCTACACAACCCATGGTTCCTGATCAACCCCACAAGGACGCCACTCATAGGCATCCTCCCAATAGGGTACACCAACCCTGTCCCAATAACAATAGACATTATCAACATCCAAGAACATTCAATGCTTCCAATCACCATAAAAATAAGTCCAAACCGCAGCCTTCTACCACCACACAAATCCACACTCCACGCAATCGTCTCTCAAAACGGATTGCCCATTCTGCTACCACCATCAGCACTATCCCCCCAACCAGACTGAATACGCATTACACTACCACCATAACACCGGTCAATTGCACACGGCCCATCCCCCCTGCCCCCTCAGTCTCGATCATTTCTTCACCCAAGTCACCAGGCAACAACAATGCTGATAGCAGAGTCTCAAAGACGTCAATATCCCTTCAGCCTTTACCAACAGCCATCTCTTCTCATCCTGTTTCCACGCAGGATATTCCAACACAAGACCTACTTGACCTCTTGGAGCACATATCTGACCCACCACCCACCCTTCCCTCTGGTAGATTCCGTACAGACTCGGATAATTTATTTGAAGATTCCCTTACTGTAGCTACCACCCCACTTACCCCATATAGACGCCTTTCTGTACATCAGTTTTTTACCCCTGTCAGCACTCCACATGGAATCGAAGATACCAATTAGACAGAACTCACCAACCTTGGACTCCTCCATCACCAACAACACCACGATTTTTTTAGGGCTTCCTACCCTAATCAAAACCCCTCCGTTACTTGTGAACCAGATAGATTTTCCCCCCTTGGAGCAGGTTCATCTAGCACCACCCCTGGGCACAAAAAGAAAAAACCAAGAAAGAGGGGATGCAGAGGAGGGTCCAGTACCAAGGAAAGAAAGGAAACTAATAAAAGAATACTTCAAGGTAAAACCAAAGAACTCAACACAGTAAAAATCTTCAACCTCTCCAAATACACACCCAATGATGTTGAACAGAGCGTTCTGGCTAAAGGATTATCTTTTTGCCCCACGTCCAAATCCAATAACTTTGACCTCTTTCTTGATCTTAATTCTTTCATACGAAAACTCACAATTAAAAGGTTTTTTAGCCTCAAAGACTCGAGTGGGGTCTCCCCCACCACTAATATAGGCGTCTCTGAACCTCCCGTTCTTGTACCACCTTCCATCACCACGGGCTTGCGTCCTAAATCTAACTTTTATCCTCTCCATGCAAAAGGGAGCTTCATAGATGCATTCTCTTCCCTGGTACAATCGGACTTTGACAACCTCACTAAGAAGTCTACACAGTACAACCGTAACTCCAAATACAATCTGACAGCAGCAGAAAGATCCGCCATTAAATCCCTGTCAGATAACCAACACATCACCATTCGTCCAGCCGATAAAGGCGGAGGAATAGTACTCCTTGACAGAGATGACTACATTGTCGAGGCCACCAGACTACTATCCGATACTGCCTACTATTCTCCCATATCACACAATCCGACCAAGGCCTTCCAGGAGGAACTCACCACTCTGGTCAATTCAGGCCTATCGCGAGGAGTATTAACAAAATCCGAAAGGGATTATATTCTCATCACAGAACCTGCTCTTCCGCTGTTCTATTACCTCCCAAAAATTCATAAAAACATCACTAACCCACCTGGTCGACCAATCATCTCTGGCATTAATTCCATTTCATCGAACCTTTCTCACTATATAGACTTACTCCTGCAGAGCCATGTTACCACCCTCAAATCTCATCTGAAAGACACCACAGACTTCATTAAATCAATCCTGGAAATTGAATGGAAACCGGAATATCTGCTTGTTACCCTGGACATCACTTCATTATACACCGTTATCAAACATGAAGCAGGAATTAAGGCAGTCTCCCATTTCATCTCCAAAGACCCATCCATGCCCTCGGCCCAAGTGGACTTCATTCTACAAGGACTCCACTTCATCCTGACGCACAACTACTTTGAGTTTTTGGGTCAGCTATACATACAGCACACCGGGACCGCTATGGGGTCCAAAGTAGCACCCAGTTTCGCGAATCTGTTCGTGGGACTCTTCGAGGAAATCTT
The DNA here is from genome assembly GCF_029499605.1 of Hyla sarda. Lineage (NCBI taxonomy): Eukaryota > Metazoa > Chordata > Amphibia > Anura > Hylidae > Hyla > Hyla sarda. Next base: position 34,886 of record NW_026608623.1, on the reverse strand, counting down.
TGTGTACCCTCATCATCTTTTCTCTAATTGCATCTTTTATAGGCGCTACATAGACGATATTTTTATTATCTGGAAAGGAGACAGATCTAGTCTAAACAACTTCATCACTCATCTAAATTCCAATGACTGGTCACTCCACTTCACCCAATCCGTTTACAGCAATAATGCAGAATTCCTGGATGTACTGGTTTCCCACGATGGTCATTCACTTTACACCAAGACCTTCTTCAAACCAGTAGATAGCAACAGCTATCTTGGCTTTGATAGTGGCCATTTTAAGAAATGGCTCACTAATGTACCATATGGACAGTTTAAGAGGATCAGAAGGAACTGCACAAAAGACAGTGACTTTATATCACAAAGTAACATTCTAAAGGCCCGGTTCAAGGCAAAGGGCTATCCCAGATCGTTGGTGCAGTCCTCCTATAATAGGGCTCTCTCCCTCAGTCAAAATTCCTGCTTACTCCCCAAACCTGAACCAATAAATACTACCACGGAACGTACTTCCAACTTTATCACCACATACAGCCAAGAACATTATGCTATCAGGAAAATCCTCACCAAACACTGGCCAGTCCTACTGCAGGATCCCTACCTAAGAAGCAATCTTCCATCCAAACCTCCGCTTACCTTCCGTAGAGCCCGGACACTACGGAATATCATCGCTCCCAGTAAACTCAAAACCACGATACTGCGCAATAACCCTTCCATTTTTCCCACGTTAACAGGAAGCTTCAAGTGTGGTCTTCCACGATGCAAGTGCTGTTCACACATTGCACACAACTGCCAATCATTTTCCTCCTCCGTTACCAAAGAAACCTTTAACATCAAATCATTCCTCAACTGTGGCTCCCGGTATGTCATTTACCTCTTACAGTGCTCCTGCAAACAGCAATACGTGGGTAGGACCATAAGGTGCTTTAGGGAACGCCTGAATAAGCACCGCAGCAACACCACACGCGGCTTCCTACTCCACAGTGTTTCGCGTCACCTCACTGAGCACCACCAGGGTGATTTCAGCAATATTAAGGCTACCCCCATAGAACACATCAATAAGGATGTCAACCAACGATACAACACCCTCAGAAGACGTGAGAACTTTTGGATTCATACCCTGGGCACCATCTCACCAGGGGGTCTCAATGAAATGATTGAATGTAACCTTTAACCCTTGAACGCATCCATCAGATTAATCAACCCTGATCCGCCTGTATTTACCACTAATTTTACTTTAATCACCCCATCCACCAAAAATTCTACACAAACCCCAATATACCATTCATTTCATTCCATTCTACATATTCACATGCATGTTGTGGTAAATGTGCATTATCACCCTTATGCACATGAACACACTCTCACATGTACACTGCTACTCAAATGTGTATGGTTTCACTCACATACATGCACAGTAGTACATTGGTCCAGCTCCACACATATGCATATGCTCACATGCATCTCTTGCGATGCATGTGCATTGTCACTCATATGTGTTATTATACAACTATTAAGTACAGCTGTCCTGCTATATGGCTGCCAAACATATGCCGACACATGTCTTTCGTGACACATGTGCATTACTACCCGTATGCTCATGTATATACACATATAATTCCTTACCCACTCTACATCTCCTCGGCTGGATCTCGTGCCCCCCCCCCAATGTATATGTGTGCATGTGTATATATATATGTATATATATATGTATATATATATATATATATATATATATATATATATGTATTTAGGCTACCTGAACTAGGACCCCCACTCCAGTAGCTGTCACCCATTATGTACATGCAATGTACCTCCACCCCATGTCCACAGTACCCAGGTATGACTACTAGCCCATCTTCCCAATATTTGTTATCACATTCTCCTATTTTCTTTTTTAGTCCTCTCATGCTCCGTATCCCCCCATCCCCCTGTATCATGCATCACTCTCCCCTAAATAACACACTTCATTCTTATTTAAATCAATTTAATCATTTCTGGATATCCTCTTCCATCCCCCTGCAGTTCTCGCCAGCTTACACAGAGCTACACACTGTTAGATGCAGCGCACGGAGCTGTCAGCATACCACTGACAGCTCTCCGGGATCACTGCTTCCTGATTGGCCGCACTAGCCACGTGACGCACGCACCTTAGCAACGCGTCCGTGGCAACTCCCCCCTGACGCGCGCCCTCGCATTACACATCACGGCCGCTGTCAGAGCTGTTCTGGCTCACATCTGGACCCCGGATGTTTTCATCTGAGGTCCGGATGTGTGGCCTGATACTGCCAGACATCGGCAGCCTCATCTTTGAGCCACACACTGAATTCCCTGTCTTAATAACATTTGGTCCCCACTGTTACCTATATAAGATGTACATTCTTTGATTACATTTGGTTTCTGTGGTTTTTCCTAATTTTTCCTATTGTTTCACATGTATGTAATTTGCATAACTCCGCCCCCTAATGTACCTGGCGCCCTTTTTTCCAGTATTTATAGAATCTCTGTTTGTATAGTCTGCATACTGATCTGAAGAAGGGGGTGGCTCCCCCGAAACGCGTAATCTTAACCTGTATCACTCTTTTATTGCTATTGCTTTTATTGGTTTTATTCATTTGCAATAAAATCCACAAGCTTTTACAATATTCCAACTTGGATTTTGGTTTATTCCTACATCTCCACGGAACCAACAGCGCCATTTGCGAGGTCTTTTTTGCTCTTTTATGATCACCTACTCTCTCCAGGAGACGGTTTTTACCTCACCTGTAACCTCAGGCTCAGCAGCGGCTCCGGCTATTTTGTAACCCGTGCATTGGGTTGATATGCAAGTTTAATACTTGCTCTAAGGTGAGCAGTTACTACCTAAGGGGCCTGCAAGCCCCGCACCTACTTCCCTTCCTTTTCCCTCAACCACCCAACGGTATCACACGAGGCGCCCTCTCTGGTCTCTCTTTTTTTCTCCCCATACAGGTTCTCCACCATATTAGAATGGATATTACATGAGGAGAAGGTTTGTTACAGTTTGTCACCCCAGTAGTAAGGAGTTTACATGAGGAGAAGGTTTGTTACAGTGTGTCACCCCAGTAGTAAGGAGATTACATGAGGAGGGGGTTTGTTACAGTGTGTCATCTCAGTAGTAAGGAGATTACATGAGGAGGGGGTTTGTTACAGCGTGTCACCCCAGTAGTCAAGATATTACATTAGGAGGAGGTTTGTTACAGTGTGTCACCCTAGTAGTAAGAAGATTACATGATGATGGGGTTTGTTACAGTGTGTCACCCCAGTCGTAAGAATATTACAGGAGGAGGGGGTTTGTTACAGTGTGTCACCCCAGTAGTGAGTAGATTACATGATGAGGAGGTTTCTTACATTGTGTCACCCCAGTTGTAAGAAGATTACATGAGGATGGGGTTTGTTACAGTGTGTCACCCCAGTAGTAAGAAGATTTCATGAGGAGGAGGTTTGTTACAGTGTGTCACCCCAGTTGTAAGAAGATTACATGAGGAGGGTTTATTTTTTACAGTGTGTCTCCCAAGTAGTAAGAAGATTACATGTGGAGGAGGTTTGTTACAGCGTGTCACCCCAGCAGTAAATTAATAACTTGAGGATGGGGTATGTTAAAGTGTGTCAACCCAGTAGTAAGGAGATTAGATGAGTTTGTTACAGGGTGTCACAAGGATTACACAAGGAGTAGGTGTGTTACATTGTGTCACCCCAGTAGTAAGGAGATTACATGATGAGGAGGTTTGTTACAGTGTGTCACCATAATAGTAAGGATATTTCATGGGGAGAAGGTTTGTTACAGTGTGTCACCCCAGTAGTAAGAAGATTACATTATGAGGAGGTTTGTTACAGTGTGTCACCCCAGTAGTAAGTCAATAACATGTGGAGGAGGTTTGTTACAGTGTGTCAGCCAAGTAGTATGAAGATTACATGAGGATGAGATTCGTTACAGTGTGTCACCATATTAGAATGGATATTACATGAGGAGAATGTTTGTTACAGTTTGTCACCCCAGTAGTAAGGAGTTTACATGAGGAGAAGGTTTGTTACAGTGTGTCACCCCAGTAGTAAGGAGATTACATGAGGAGGGGGTTTGTTACAGTGTGTCATCTCAGTAGTAAGAAGATTTCATGAGGAGGAGGTTTGTTACAGTGTGTCACCCCAGTTGTAAGAAGATTACATGAGGAGGGTTTATTTTTTACAGTGTGTCTCCCAAGTAGTAAGAAGATTACATGTGGAGGAGGTTTGTTACAGCGTGTCACCCCAGCAGTAAATTAATAACTTGAGGATGGGGTTTGTTAAAGTGTGTCAACCCAGTAGTAAGGAAATTAGATGAGTTTGTTACAGGGTGTCACAAGGATTACACAAGGAGTAGGTGTGTTACATTGTGTCACCCCAGTAGTAAAGAGATTACATGATGAGGAGGTTTGTTACAGTGTGTCACCCCAGTAGTAAGAAAATTTCATGAGGAGGAGGTTTGTTACAGTGTGTCACCACAGTAGTAAGGAGATTACATGAGGAGGGGGTTTGTTACAGTGTGTCATCCCAGTAGTAAGGAGATTACTTGAGGAGGAGGTTTGTTACATTTTGTTTCCCCAGTAGTAAGGAGATTACATGAGGAGGGGGTTTGTTACAGTGTGTCATCCCAGTAGTAAGGAGATTACTTGAGGAGGAGGTTTGTTACATTTTGTTTCCCCAGTAGTAAGGAGATTACATGAGGAGGAGGTTTGTTACAGTGTGTCATCCCAGTAGTAAGGAGATTACTTGAGGAGGAGGTTTGTTACATTTTGTTTCCCCAGTAGTAAGGAGATTACATGAGGAGGGGGTTTGTTACAGTGTGTCATCCCAGTAGTAAGAAGATTACTTGAGGAGGGGTTTGTTACAGTGTGTCACCACGTAGTAAGGACATTACACGAGGAGGAGATTTGTTACAGTGTGTCACCACAGTAGTAAGGATAATACATGGGGAGGAGGTTTGCTACAGTTTTTCACCCCAATAGTAAGGAGATTACATGAGGAAGAGGTTTGATGCAGTGTGCCACCCCAGTAGCAAGTTCGTAACATGAGGATGGGGTTTGTTGCATTGTGTCACCCCAGTACTAAGGAGAATACATGGGGAGGTTTGTTACAGTGTGTCACCCCAGTAGTAAGATTACATAAGGAGGAGGTTTGTTACAGTGTGTCACCTTAGTATTAAGGAGATCACACGAGGAGGAGGTTTGTTATAGGGTGTCACCCCAGAAGTGAGGAGATTACACGAGTAGGGGGGTTGTTACAGTGTGTCACCCCAGTAGTAAGGAGATTACATGAGGAGGCGGTTTGTTACATTGTGTCACCCCAGTAGTAAGGAGATTACAAGAGCAGGAGGTTTGTTACAGTGTGTCACCCCATTAGTAAGTTAATAACATGAGGAGGTTTATTACAGTGTGTCACCCAAGTAGTAAGTTAATAATATGAGGATGTTTTTTTTTTTTTTTTTAACAGTGTGTCATCCCAGTAGTAAAGAGATTACATGAGGAGGCGGTTTGTTACATTGTGTCAACCCAGTAGTAAGGAGATTATGTGAGCAGGAGGTTTGTTACAGTGTGTCACCCCAGTAGTAAAGAGATTAAATGGAAAGGAGGTTTGTTACAGTGTGTCACCCCATTAGTAAGTTAATAACATGAGGAGGAGGAGGTTTATTACAGTGTTTCACCCCAGTAGTAAGGAGATTACATGAGGAGGAGGTATGTTTCAGTCTTTAACCCAAGTAGTAAGGAGATTACAAGAGTAGGGGGTTTGTTACAGTGTGTCACCCCAGTAGTAAGGAGATCACATGAAGAGGAGATTTGTTACAGTGTGTCACCCCAGTAGTAAGGAGATTATATGAGGAGGTGGTTTGTTACAGTGGGTCACCCCAGAAGTAATGAGATTACATTAGAAAGGAGGTTTGTTACTGTGTGTCACCCCAGTAGTAAGAAGATTACATGAGGAGGAGGTTTGTTACAGTATGTCACCCCAGCAATAAATTAATAACATGAGGATGGGGTTTGTTAAAGTGTGTCACCCCAGTAGTAAGGAGATTACATGAGTTCCTTACAGTTTGTCACTCAAGTAGTAAGGAGATTACATGAGAAACAGGTTTGTTACAGTGTGTCCCCACAGTAGTAGGGAGAATATATGAGGAGGTGGTTTGTTACAGTGAGTCACCTCAAGTGATCCTCCTGGGCAAAGGGACCCGTACATCCACCTGGCCAACAACCGGGACTTTGATATTTTTAATTTCTCCTCCAGAGGTCCGGGGCGCCTAGCCAAATCGCCCCACCAATGTTTGCCGACTCGCCCGACGCTTTTGCAACCGCCGCCGGGGGGTCCGCGTCACCAATCCTGTGCCCAAGGACGGCACGCCCTGCCTTGATACAGGGACCCGCGCCTCCCGCCCTTATAGCGTCTCTGGTTCTCTACATTTCAAAAGTCTACAGGCATGGAAGACCCTTCCAGAAGTCTTGCCCATGATCGTTTTTTAATTTCGCCTCCGGAGGCCCGGGGCGCCTCAGCGGACCGCCCGCCGATGTTTGCCGACTCGCCGACACTTCTGCTCCCCGCTGCCAGGGGTCCGCATCACCGATCCTGTGCCCAAGGACGGCGTGCCCTTCCTGGGTACAGGGACTTACACCTCCCGCACTTATAGCTTCTCTGGTTCTCTGCATGTCAAAAGTTACAGGCATGGAAAACCCTTCCAAAGGGCTTTACGTGTCCGGTTGACCCTCCTGGGCATAGGGACACGCACCTCGTCCTGGCCGACATCCTGGACTTTGAAATATTTCATTTCTCCTCTGTAGGGCCGGGGCGCCTCATCGGACCGCCCGCCGATGTTTGTTGATTTGCCCAACGCTTCTGCTCCCCACCGCCAGGTGGTCCACGTTACTGATCCTGTGCCCAAGGACTGCGCGCCCTGCCTGGATACAGGGACCCGTGCCTCCCGCCCTTATAGCCTCTCTTGTTATCTGCATGCCAAAAGTCTACAGGCATGGAAGATCCTTCCAGAGGCCTTGCCATGTCCGGTTGACCATCCTGGGCATAGGGACTCGCATCTCCCCCTGGCCGACAATCTGGACTTCGTAATTTTTCATTTCGCCTCTGGAGGGCCGAGGTGCCTCAGCGGACCGCACGCCGATGTTTGTTGACTCGCCCGATGCTTCTGCTTCCTCCTGCTGGGATGTCCGCGTCACCGATCCTGTGCCCAAGGACGAAGTGCCCTGCCTGGGTACAGGGACCCGCGCCTCACGCCCGTATATCCTCTCTGGTGCTATACGTGTTAAAGGTCTACAGGCATGGAAGCCTGTCAGGGGACTGTTTCAGAGGCTTCGCCCGGGGACCGCCCAACCCCGGGTGGGGTACATGAACCAGCCCAATCTACCTGGAAAATACCAAGGGAGAAACCGGAAAGTCCGTTCGCAGGAGAGCCCGCGCTCGGCCCTGGCCTACCCTGGAAAAAACCAAGGGAGAAACCGGAAGGTTCTTCACCGGGGGAGCTAGCGCTCGGCCCTAGCGTACCATGTGAGAGAGGCCGAGTGTGGGCCCCCCTGGGGGGCGAACCTCCTCAGCAGACCGCCCTCTGATGTATTCTTACTCGCCCGACGCTTCTGCTCCTCGCGGCCGGGGGGGGGGGGGGTCCGCATCACTGATCCTGTGCCCAAGGACATTGCGCCCTTCCTGGGTGCAGGAACCCGCACCTCCCGCCCTTAAAGCCTCTCTGGTTCTCTGCATGTCAAAAGTCTACATGCATGGAAGAACCTTCCAGAAGCCTTGCCATGTTCGGTTGACCATCCTGGGCATAGAGACTCGCATCTCCCCCTGGCCGACAACCTAGACTTTGTCATTTTTCATTTACCCTCCGGGGGAGCCGAGGCGCCTCAGCGGACCGCACACCGATGTTTGTTGACCGCTGCCGGGGTGTCCGCGTCACCGATCCTGTGCCCAAGGACGGTGTGCCCTGCCTGGGTAAAGGGACCTGCGCCTCCCACCCTTATAGCCTCTATGGTTCTCTGCGTGTCAAAGGTCTCTAGGCATGGAAGCCTGTCAGGGGACTGTTTAAGAGGCTTCGCCAGGGGACCGCCCGGCCCCGGGTCGGGTACATGAACCAGCCTATTCCCCCTGGAAAATACCAAGGGAGAAACCGGAAGGCTTCTGCTCCCGGATGCTGAGGGGTCCGCATCTCCGATCTTGTGCCCAAGGACGGCGCGCCCTGTCTGGGTACAGGGACCCGCCCTTATAGCCTCTCTTGTTCTCTGCGTGTCAAAAGTCTACAGGCATGGAAGATCCTTCCAGAGACCTTGCCATGTTCGGTTGACCATCCTGGGCATAGGGACTCGCATCTCCCCCTGGCCAACAACCTTGACTTTGTAATATTTAATTTCGCCTCTGGAGGACCGAGGCGCCTCAGCGGACCGCACGCCGGTGTTTGTTGACTCACCCGACGCTTCTGCTCCCTGCTGCCGGGATGTCCGTGTCACCGCTCCTATGCCCAAGGACGGCGCGCCCTGCCTTGGCACAGGGACCCGCGCCTCCCGCCCTTATAGCCTCACTGATTCTATACGTGTCAAAGGTCTACAGGCATGGAAGCCTGTCAGTGGACTGTTTCAGAGGCTTCGCCCGGGGACCGCCCAGCCCGGGGTCGGGTACATGAACCAGTCCAATCCCCGTGAAAAATACCAAGGGAGAAACCGGAAAGTTCGTCCCCAGGGGGCACACTCTCGGCCCTCGCGTACCCTGAGAGAGCGGCTGAGTACGGGCTCCCTTGGGGACGAACCTCCTCGGTGGACCGCACGCCGATGTATTCTTACTCGCCCGATGCTTTCGCTCCCCGCTGTCGGGGGTCCACATCACCGATCCTGTGCCCAAGGAAGGCGCACCAGGCATGGAAGCCTGTCAGGGGATTGTTTCAGAGGCTTCGCCCGGGGACCGCCCAGCCCCGTGTCGGGTACATGAACCAGCCCAATCCCCCTGGAAAATACCAAGGGAGAAACTGGAAAGTTTGTCCCCAGGGGAGCCCACGCTAGGCCCTGGCATACCCTGAGAGAGCGGTTGAGTACGGGCTCCCCTGGGGAGGAACCTCCTCAGCGTACCGCCCAACAATGTTTTCTTACTCGCCCGATGCTTCCGCTCCCGGCGGCCGGGCGGTCCACGTCACCGATCCTGTGCCCAAGGACGGCGCACCCTGCCTAGGTGCAGGGACCCGCGCCTCCCGCGCTTATAGCCTATCTGGTTTTCTACGTGTCAAAGGTCTACAGGCATGGAAGCCTGTCAGGGAACTGTTTCAGAAGCTTCGCCCGGGGACCGCCCGGCCCATGGTCGGGTACATGAACTAGCCCAATCCCCCTGGAAAATACCAAGGGAGAAACCAGAAAGTCCGTCCCCAGGAGAGCCAGCGCTCGGCCCTGGCCTACCTTGAGAGAGCGGCTGAGTTTGGGCTCCCCTGGGAACGAACCTCCTCAATGGACCGCCCGCCGATGTATTCTTACTCCCCCGATGCTTCTGCTCTCCACTGCCGGGGGGGTCCATGTCACTGATCCTGTGCCTAAGGACGGCGCGCCCTTCCTGGGTACATGGATCCGTGCCTCCCGCCCTTATAGCCTCTCTGGTTCTCTGTCTGTCAAAGGTCTACAGGCATGGAAGCCTGTCAGGGGACCGTTCCGGAGGCTTCGTCCGGGGACCGCCCAGCCCTGGGTCGTGTACGTAAACCTGCCCATTCCCCCTGGAAAATTCCAAGGGAGAAACCTGAAGGTTCATCCCCAGGGGAGCCCGCGCTCGGCCCTGGCATACCTTGAGAGAGCAGCTGAGTACGGCTCCCCTGTTGACGAACCTCCTCGGTGGACCGCCCGACGATGTATTCTTACTCGCCCGATGCTTCCGCTCCCCGGGGGTCCACATCACCGATCCTGTGCCCAAGGACGGCGCACCCTGCGTGGGTACAGGGACCCACGCCTCCCGCCCTTATAACCTCTCTGGTTCTCTGTGTGTCAAAGGTCTACAGGCATGGAAGCCTGTCAGGGACTGTTCCGGAGGCTTCACCCGGGGACCGCCCAGCCCAGGGTTGGGTACGTGAACCAGCCCATTCCCCCTGGAAAATACCAAGGGAGAAACCTGAAGGTTCGTCCCCAGGGAAGCCCGCACTCAGCCCTGGCGTACCCTGAGAAAGCGGCTGAGTACGGGCTCCCCTGGGGATGAACCTCCTCGGCAGACCGCCCGCCGATATTTGTTGTCCGCTGCCGGGGTGTCTGCGTCACCGATCCTGTGCCCAAGGACGGCGCGCCCTGCCTGGGTACAGGGACCCGCACCTCCCGCCCTTATAGCTGCACTGGTTCTCTAAGTGTCAAAGGTCTACAGGCATGGAAGCCTGTCAGGGGACTGTTTCAGAGGCTTCGCCCGGGGACCGCCCAGCCACGGGTCGGGTACATGAACCAGCCCATTCCTCCTGGAAAATACCAAGGGAGAAACCGGAAAGTTCGTCCCCAGGGGAGCCCGCGCTCGGCCCTCGTGTACGCTGAGAGAGTGGCTGAGTACAGGCTCCCCTGGGGATGAACCTCCTCGGTGGACCACACGCCGATTTATTCTTACTCGCCCGATGCTTCCGCTCCCCGCTGCCGGGGGTCCACATCACCGATCCTGTGCCCAAGGACGGCGCACCCTGCGTGGGTACAGGGACCCACGCCTCCCGCCCTTATAACCTCTCTGGTTCTCTGTGTGTCAAAGGTCTACAGACATGGAAGCCTGTCAGGGGATCGTTACGGAGGCTTTGCCCGGGGACCGCCCAGCTCCGGGTTGGCGGGTTGGGTACATGAAACAGCTCAATCCCCCTGGAAAATAACAAGGTAGAAACTGGAAGGTTCGTCCCCAGGGGAGCTCGTGCTCGGCCCTGGCGTACCCTGAGAGAGCGGCTGAGTACTGGCTCCCCTGGTGATGGACTTCCTCGGCGGACCGCCCACCAATGTTTGCCGACTCGGGCGACGCTTCTGCTCCCCGACGCTGGGGTGTCCGCATCACCGATCCTGTGCCCAATGACGGCATGCCCTGTCTGGGTACAGGGACCCGCGTCTCCCGCCCTTATAGCCTCTCTTGTTCTCTGCATGTCAAAAGTCTACAGGCATGGAAGATCCTTCCAGGGGCCTTGCTATGTTAGGTTGACCATCCTGGGCATAGGAACTCACATCTCCTCCTGCTGGCCGACAACCTGGACTTTGTCATTTTTCATTTTGCCTCTGGAGGGCCGAGGCGCCTCAGTGGACCGCACGCAGATGTTTGTTGACTCGCCTGACGCTTCTGCTCCCCGCTGCTGGGTGCTCGCGTCACCGATCCTATGCCCAAGGACGGCGCGCCCGGCCTGGGTACAGGGACCCGCACCTCCCGCCCTTATAGCCTCTCTGGTTCTCTACGTGTCAAAGGTCTATAGGCATGGAAGCCTGTCAGGGGACTGTTAGAGAGGCTTCGCCCAGGGACCGCCCTGCCCCTGGTCGGGTACATGAACCAGCCCATTCCCCCTGGAAAATACCAAGGGAGAAACCGGAAGGTTCGTCTCCAGGGGAGCCCGCGCTCGGCCCTGGCCTACCCTGAGAGAGCGGCTGAGTACGGGCTCCCCTGGTGATGCACCTCCTCGATGGACCGCCCGCCGATGTATTCTTACTCCCCCGATGCTTCTGCTCTCCGCTGCCGAGGGCGGTCCAAGTCACTGATCCTGTGCCTAAGAACGGCGCGCCCTTCCTGGGTACAGGGACCCGCACCTCCCGCCCTTCTAGCCTCTCTTGTTCTCTGCGTGTCAAAGTCTACAGGCATGGAAGCCTGTCAGGAGACCGTTACGGAGGCTTTGCCCGGGGACCGCCCAGCCCAGGGTTGGGTACGTGAACCAGCCCAATCCCTCTGGAAAATACCAAGGGAGAAACCGGAAGGTTCGTCCCCAGGGGAGCCCGCACTCCTTCCTGGCGTACCCTGTGAGAGTGCAGGCTTCCCTGGGGACGAACCTCCTCGGCAGACCGCCCTATGATGTATTCTTTAGTATGAGGAGAACCGAAAAGATAGGACTTGCTTAGCCCCTGGCGCCTATTCCCCAAGTATCGATTCCAGCCGGTAGTAGTCCATAAAACAACTGGCCTTTATTGGTAAAAAAGAAGGGTGCAACACATTAGTTTCAAACCCGGGCCGGGTTCTTCATCAGGCAGTGGTTGTTACAAGAGCACATTCCCGCTCGTTTAAATATACACCTGTGGACCGGCATAGAACTGCTGCCGGGTCACCGGGTCATTGCAATTATCACATTTTGGCAAAAAAGCTTTTTTACACATAAGGAAATTAACAAACATGAAAAACTTAAAATATGTAAAGCAGAATTATAGATATGGTATAACACCTTTATATTGGTTAAATTAGCACTTATACCCTCGTCACTCCTAGAAGGAGCTGAGGTCTCCCTTAGAAGGTGCCCACTGCTGTTGGGCTGCGGTCAGGCTGCGAATATTAACAAGATGAGGAACTCTCCGCAGGTTGGTGCGCCAGGTTTGTGATATTCATATTAGGTATTGGAACCTTGTAACTTCTAGGAGGCGCTGAGGTCTCATGTACGAGTGCCCACTGTTGGCAGGCTGCGGACCCGTTTGTCGCCGCATGCGCTGTCCCTGAATGTTGGGGGTATTTCTTTGGAGTTACCCCGTAGCACAAGCATAGAGTGGAACACGCCGAAACTGGTATGTAGATTAGTAGTTCGGTCCAGGCCGCTGGAAACACCATTAAAGGAGAACGTAATGGTTTCTTTGTGGGAGAGGTGTGGACTATCTTGATGCAGGTAAGCGGATGGTGAGGTATCCTCTGTTTGGGATCAAGATAATTGTATCTTGGGTATGTTCCTTGGTTATAGGGGATGGGCATGCCGGTGTGCATTTGAATATAACAATTATTAATTATTAATAATTCTTTAATAATTATAGCGCTCCCAGCGTGTCTAACCGGACCGAAATTGTAGTCGCCGCGGGTATGAAGCATATGACGGGTGGTCTAATTGAACGTTATTGGTAGTAGACACTTACTATACCCTGGTTGTCTAGCTAGCTTGAGCCATTATATGGACATAAAGGATTATTGGAATTATGATAACTGATTATATAATAGTCTCGTCTATTTCATTGAGACCCCTCGGGTTCACTGTGCTCAACTTGAAGATCCAAAAGACCTTTCGTTTTTTTAGGAGTTCATATCGGTTGGAATTGTGATCAGGAATGTAATCAATGGGAGTGATTTTTATGGGATCCGCACTCTCCGGGTGTGCAATTGCACAGTGCCTGGAGACTCCATGGAGCAGAAATTTTTTCTTTATATTTTGTCTATGTTTGTTCATCCTGCCTATATACTGCAGACCGCACATACAATCCAGTAGGTAGATGACATAATTCGATTGGCATGTCAGTCTGTATTTGAGTTGGAATCTTTCATCTGTTGAATGTGACTTAATCTCATTTACATTGTTTTTGATCTCCTTGCAGCATTTGCAACGGGTGGACCCACATCTGAAGCTTCCTACAGGTAAGTTCATGGTCCCTTTAGTCTGTTTGTGCTGTCGTATCTGGCTGGGGGCCAGCAGGTTCTTCAGAGTGGGGGCTCTGCGGAATGTGATTTGGGGGTGCTCGGGAATTTTTCCTTTAAGGTATACGTCGCTTTGGAGGATGTGCCAGTGTGTTCTCAATATCTGCTTCATCCGAGTAGCGGCGGTGGAGAATGTGGTTATAAAGTTGGTCTTTTGTATGTTTAATTGTATCGCACAGTCAACTTTTTTCTTTTCTTTGTCCGGGACAAGACACTCTTTTTGTGTTCTGTGTTGTACTTTTCTCATTGCTTCCTTTATGATTAGACCAGGGTATCTCTTTTCTTTGAATCTTTTTTCCAGAATTTTCGCCTGTGTTTTAAAGGTTCCATTGTCTGTGCAATTCTTTCTCACCCATTTGAATTGACTGTAGGGGACATTTTTAAGCCATTGCTTGTGATGCCCACTTTCAAAATCCAGATAACTGTTTACATCAACAGTTTTGAAATAAGTTGATGTGATGAAGTTTTCAGAATTATGGCTAATACATAGGTCCAGGAAGTGGATTTCTCTATTACTTGTCTCCATTGTGAACCGGATTCCCCAGTTATTGTTGTTGAGTTCGTCAAGTAGTATGTCGGTGGTTTCTCCTGTCCCATTCCAGATGAAAAACAGATCATCTATATACCTGCCATATAGAATGATATGGGATGATAAGGCCGGGTTAGTAGTGATGTATTTTGACTCGAAGGCGCCCATAAACAGGTTTGCATAAGCCGGTGCGACCTTCGAGCCCATCGCGGTCCCTTTGCACTGATGGTATGTTTTTTTATTGTAGGTAAAGAAATTGTTGGTTAGTATGAATTCCAATCCTTTAATGATGAACTGTTTCTGTTCAAGTGGCAGTGCAGTATCATTTTCCAGATAACTGTAGGCGCTTTTCAGTCCTAGATCATGTGTGATATTAGTGTAGAGTGATGTCACATCGCAGGAGATAAGATGATAATCCGGTTTCCATGGTATTTTGATCAGTGTTTCAATGAGTTGAGTGGAGTCACGCAGATAGCTGGGTAGTTGAATGACATACTTCTGTAAGAACAGGTCTATGTAATGCGAGAGATTACTGTTAAGGGAGTTTGTTTTATGAATTTTTGGTAAGAAGTAGAAGTATGGTTTATTGGCATTACTGGTTCTCAGATATTTTTCTTCATCCTTATTCAGGATGTTAAGCTGTGCTCCTTCTTTGATGAGTTGGTGCAAATTCCTAAATTCCTTTCCACCTGTGGGAAGGGATCTTGTTTTATGGACAGATAGTATTCTGTATCCAATAGGATCCTATTTGCTTCCTTCTCGTAGTAGTCATAGTCGAGGATGACCAGTCCTTCCCCTTTATCCGCACTGCGGATTACGATTGCTGGGTTTTTCTGTAGTTCTCTCATTGCTGTCCTTTCTTTTGCGGTGAGGTCAGATTTTTTTGACTCCATTTGTTTCAACATTTCTTTGGAAACAAGTTCATGAAATACCTCAATGCTGGGCCCTTTTGCTTGTACCGGGTAGAATGCTGATGGTAGTTTGACTGACTGATGTATCATCAGATCATTACTCAATTCCATATCTTTGTCCTCCTGTTTTTGGTGTGTACCATTTGTTTCTTTGATGGCAAAAAATCTCTGTAGTGTGAGCTTCCTGATAAACCTATTGAGGTCTAGGAAAATCTGGAATTCATTCCCTTTGTGTGACGGGCAGAATGAGAGCCCTTTCTCCAATAGGGTTGTCTCATATGGGCTTAGGCAATGTTTTGAGAGGTTGAAGATTTTTATTGTCCCTCCACTGTTGCTGGAGGTACTACTTTCTTTGCTCTTCTTTCGTCCTGTTCTTTTTCCTCCTCGTTTCCCTCTGTATCTTCCAGCTTTCTTTTGTTTTTCTTCTTTTGGAACATCATTGGTATGTTGGATGGTTTGTTCCTGGGGCCTACCTCTAAAAAAGGAATTCCTGTGGGATTAGGTTTCTCACTTTGCCCCGCTTTTTCTGTGCGATCTGCGGTTTGGTTCTTCCTTTCTCTGAGGTATTGAGCCAGGGAGCTCTGATTGTCAGTGTTGTCAACTACTGTAATTTCATTACCCTGTACAGTTTCACAATTATGATGTTCCATGATTGCAGGTTCTGGTGGCGTTATTGCTTCATGGATAGTGAGATCCAGATCTATCAGATTCACTATCCCGGTTTCTGGTTTAGCAGGTGTTCCTAGGTCAAACCTGGGTGGAGTGCTTTGTAGTTTACATCGCTGTTGTTTGATTCTGTCCTGGACCTCCTTGCTCAGGTTTTGGTATTTTTTCGAGAGGTTATGGCTTGCTTGTATAAATAATGATTTTGGGGTACTCAGAGTTTCTATTACCCTATTAGAGAAAGGGCTCTCATTTTGCCCGTCACACAAAGGGGATGAATTCCAGATTTTCCTAGACCTCAATAGGTTTATCAGGAAGCTCACACTACAGAGATTTTTTGCCATCAAAGAAACAAATGGTACACACCAAAAACAGGAGGACAAAGATATGGAATTGAGTAATGATCTGATGATACATCAGCCAGTCAAACTACCATCAGCATTCTACCTGGTACAAGCAAAGGGCCCAGCATTGAGGTATTTCATGAACTTGTTTCCAAAGAAATGTTGAAACAAATGGAGTCAAAAAAATCTAACCTCACCGCGAAAGAAAGGACAGCAATGAGAGAACTACAGAAAAACCCAGCAATCGTAATCCGCAGTGCGGATTAAGGGAGAGGACTGGTCATCATCGACTATGACTACTACGAGAAGGAAGCAAATAGGATCCTATTGGATACAGAATAATATCTGTCCATAAAACAAGATCCCTTCCCACAGGTGGAAAGGAATTTAGGAATTTGCACCAACTCATCAAAGAAGGAGCACAGCTTAACATCCTGAATAAGGATGAAGAAAAATATCTGAGAACCAGTAATGCCAATAAACCATACTTCTACTTCTTACCAAAAATTCATAAAACAATCAATAACCCCCCCTGGCTGCCCCATCATATCAAACACAAACTCCCTTAACAGTAATCTCTCGCATTACATAGACCTGTTCTTACAGAAGTATGTCATTCAACTACCCAGCTATCTGCGTGACTCCACTCAACTCATTGAAACACTGATCAAAATACCATGGAAACTGGATTATCATCTTATCTCCTGCGATGTGACATCACTCTACACTAATATCACACATGATCTAGGACTGAAAAGCGCCTACAGTTATCTGGAAAATGATAATGCACTGCCACTTGAACAGAAACAGTTCATCATTAAAGGATTGGAATTCATACTAACCAACAATTTCTTTACCTACAATAAAAAAACATACCAACAGTGCAAAGGGACCGCGATGGGCTCGAAGGTCGCACCGGCTTATGCAAACCTGTTTATGGGCGCCTTCGAGTCAAAATACATCACTACTAACCCGGCCTTATCATCCCATATCATTCTATATGGCAGGTATATAGATGATCTGTTTTTCATCTGGAATGGGACAGGAGAAACCACCGGCATACTACTTGACGAACTCAACAACAATAACTGGGGAATCCGGTTCACAATGGAGACAAGTAATAGAGAAATCCACTTCCTGGACCTATGTGTTAGGCATAATTCTGAAAACTTCATCACATCAACTTATTTCAAAACTGTTGATGTAAACAGTTATCTGGATTTTGAAAGTAGGCATCACAAGCAATGGCTTAAAAATGTCCCCTACAGTCAATTCAAACGGGTGAGAAAGAATTGCACAGACAATGGAACCTTTAAAACACAGGCGAAAATCCTGGAAAAAAGATTCAAAGAAAAGAGATACCCTGGTCTAATCATAAAGGAAGCACTGAGAAAAGTACAACACAGAACACAAAAAGAGTGTCTTGTCCCGGACAAAGAAAAGAAAAAAGTTGACTGTGCGATACAATTAAACAAACAAAAGACTAACTTTATAACCACATTCTCCACCGCCGCTACTCGGATGAAGCAAATATTGAGAACACACTGGCACATCCTCCAAAGCGAGCACCCCCAAATCACGTTCCGCAGAGCCCCCACTCTGAAGAACCTGCTGGCCCCCAGCCAGATACGACAGCACAAACAGACTAAAGGGACCATGACCTTACCTGTAGGAAGCTTCAGATGTGGGTCCACCCGTTGCAAATGCTGCAAGGAGATCAAAAACAATGTAAATGAGATTAAGTCACATTCAACAGATGAAAAATTCCAACTCAAATACAGACCGACATGCCAATCGAAATATGTCATCTACCTACTGGATTGTATGTGCGGTCTGCAGTATATAGGCAGGACGACCCAATCCCTGCACTGTTTGATGAACAAACATAGACAAAATATAAAGAAAAAATTTCTGCTCCATGGAGTCTCCAGGCACTGTTCAATTGTACACCCGGAGAGTGCGGATCCCATAAAAATCACTCCCATTGATCACATTCCTGATCACAATTCCAACCGATTTGAACTCCTAAAAAAACGAGAGGTCTTTTGGATCTTCAAGTTGAGCACAGTGAACCTGAGGGGTCTCAATGAAATAGTCGAGACTATTATATAATCCGTTATCATAATTCCAATAATCCTTTATGTCCATATAATGGCTCAAGTTAGCTAGACAACCAGGGTATAGTAAGTGTCTACTACCAATAACCTTCAATTAGACCACGCGTCATATGCTTCATACCCGCGGCGACTACAATTTCGGTCCGGTTAGACACGCTGGGAGCGCTATAATTATTAAATAATTATTAATAATTAATAATTGTTATATCCATATACACACCGGCATGCCCATCCCCTATAACCAAGGAACATACCCAAGATACAATTATCTTGCTCCCAAACAGAGGATACCTCACCATC
Source organism: Hyla sarda (assembly GCF_029499605.1). Lineage (NCBI taxonomy): Eukaryota > Metazoa > Chordata > Amphibia > Anura > Hylidae > Hyla > Hyla sarda. The sequence goes on along the minus strand of NW_026608623.1, from coordinate 16,417 downwards.
CGCTTACCTGCATCAAGATAGTCCACACCGCTCCTACAAAGACACCATTACTTTCTCCTTTAATGGTGTTTCCAGTGGCCTGGACCGAACTACTAATCTACATACCAGTTTCGGCGTGTTCCACTCTATGCTTGTGCTACGGGGTAACTCCAAAGAAATACCCCAACATGCAGGGACAGCGCATGCGGCGACAAACGGGTCTGCAGCCTGCCAACAGTGGGCACTCGTACATGAGACCTCAGCGCCTCCTAGAAGTTACAAGGTTCCAATACCTAATATGAATATCACAAACCTGGCGCACCAACCTGCGGAGAGTTCCTCATCTTGTTAATATTCGCAGCCTGACCGCAGCCCAACAGCAGTGGGCACCTTCTAAGGGAGACCTCAGCGCCTCCTAGGAGTGACGAGGGTATTAGTTCTAATTTAACCAATATAGAGGTGTTATACCATATCTATAATTCTGCTTTACATATTTTAAGTTTTTCATGTTTGTTAATTTCCTTATGTGTAAAAAAACTTTTTGTCAAAATGTGTTAATTGCAATGACATGGTGACCCGGCAGCAGTTCTATGCCGGTCCACAAGTGTATATTTAAACGAGCGGGAATGTGCTCTTGTAACAACCACTGCCTGATGAAGAACCCGGCCCGGGTTCGAAACCAATGTGTTGCACCCTCCTTTTTATTACCAATAAAGGCCAGTTGTTTTATGGACTACTACCGGCTGGAATCGATACTTGGGGAATAGGCGCCAAGGGCTAAGCAAGTCCTATCTTTTCGGTTCTCCTCATACTAAAGCTACACCACGGCCTGGAGGTCACAGTGCAGGACGCCCAGGCTGCCGCCCGTATTTTCAACTACAAACCCCAGCGAGTCTACAAGCTCATCAAGGTGTTGTGCCCTCAGCACAACGCTACACGGTAAGGTGCAAAAGACACGCCCACACGTCAACCCACCTTATGATTCTCCACTAGGAGCGCAATCTCTTCTTTTTTATATATATCTCCTATGATGTATTCTGAATCGCCCGACTCTTCCACTCCCCGCCACCGGGGGGTCTGCATCACCAATCCTGTGCCCAAGGACGGCGCGCCCTGCCTGGGTATAGGGACCCATGCCTCCCGCCCTCATAGCCTCTCTGGTTCTCAGCGTGTCAAAAGTCATCCAAACAGTCACTTATGCCATTTATGTAGTAGAACTCGCCTGGTATATATAGATGGACACAGTTGACACGACACCTGTTGAGCCAAGACAATGTGGGACATATATCATTAGGTGTCTATTGTAGACACAGTTCTACCTTTTACACTGCTTGTCTAATTTACACTCTTGCTCAAGATTTACTAAAGTTGTGCATGTCCTTTGATAAATTTTGTGCTAATAAAGAAAGGCCCCCCTCGCTCTACCGTGCATCCTTCTCTACCTCACACGGTACACTGCTCACTGCTCATAGCTAGAAGTGCTGGAGCAGCAGTGTGCGCCGAACAAAACTTCGCATAAAAGTAAAATCATAATTCCTTATCAAGTACACAGAGGGGAAGATTATCAAAGAATTTTGCGTAAAAAAAAAATCTATTTTGGCGCAAAAAGTATCGACCACATTTTCAAAGAGCTTTGTGCTGCGGTTTACACTGTCCATGTCAGTTTTGTAAAAGAGGGTGTGTCCACGTATATTGTCTGCTTAATATGATATTTTCAAAGGGGTGAGAGTCCAGTTTACATCAAAAATTTCACACCAGCTTTTTGATAGTGTAGAAATCAAAGAAATGGTTGTAGTTTTATTGTTTTTGGGTCTTTTTTCTTTGTTTTTTGGGGAAAAGGTGTTATGTAAGTAATTATGAAAAAAGTAATTATATATACACATTTAAGCTCAGAAATGTTTTATTTATACAGTTATTGCTTGTCTGGGCACTAGTAACCATGGAATATTTCGTGAGATGTTTCCACCAGAATTTTCTTGGATGTAAAAGTTGGCACAAAAATTGCTGATTTTGGCACTAAACTCGGCAATTTTGGCATAAAAAAAATCTAATGGTTGCAGCAAAAAAGAAAATTTTATACAAAAAAACAAACAAAAGTGGCACAAAAATGAATTTTCACATATTTTCAAAGCAACAAAAGAGACCTTTGAAAATGTCAGGAGGTGTGAATAATAACAGTAGTTTTTAAGAATCTCCCCCAGAATGTCTGGGTTTAAAAAATATGTTATTTTGCTGAACAATCTGTCCCCTTAACTCTATATCAGTGTTTACCAACCAGAATGCCTCCAAGTGTTGCAATACTTGGCATGCTGGGAGTTGAAGTTTTGCAAAAGCTGGAGGCACCCTATTAGCAGAAATTAGTGTGCAACATGGGTATGTAGCAGAGCTGAATGTGATTATGTGTAAGCATGACCACACACACACTCAACATTGTTACATACACCTGATCACACACTCAGCTCTGCAAAATACACCTGATCACACACTCAGCTCTGCTTAATATACACACTCACACACTCAACTCTGCTACATACACACAACCACACACTCAGCACTGCTACATACACACATTCACATACTCAGCTCTGCTACATACACACAATCACACACTCAGCTCTGCTACATGCACACACTCAGCTCAGGTACATATACACACTCACACACTCAGCTCTGCTACATACACACAATCACACACTCAACTTTGCTACATACACACACTTACACACTCAGCTCTGCTACATACACACACTCACACACACACTTAGCTCTGCTACATACACACACATATACACTCAGTTCTGCCACATACACACAATCACACACTCAACTTTGCCACATACACACACTTACACACTCAACTCTGCTACATACACACATTCACACATTAAAATCTGCTACATACACACACATTCAACTTTGCTATATACACACACTCAGCTCTGCTACATACACACATTTACACATTCAACTCTTCTACATACACACTCACACTCAACTCTGCTCCATATACACACTCAGCCCTGCTACACACACACTCACACACTCAACTCTACTACACATACATACTCAGCTTTGCTACATACACACATTCACACACTCAACTCTGCTACATACACACATTCACACACTCAGCTTTGTTACATACACACATTCACAAACTCAGCTCTGCTACATTCACACTCTTACACACTCATTTCTGCTACATACACACACTCAACTCTGCTACATACACACACTTAACTCTACTACATTCACACACTTACACACTCAGCTCTATTAAATATACACACTCAACTCTGCTACATACACACACTGACACACTCAACTCTGCTACATACACACATTCACACACTAAACTCTGCTACATACACACACGCACTCAACTCTGCTACATACATACACTCACACACTCAACTCTGCTATATATACACACTCAGCTCTGCTACATATACACATTCACACACTCAACTCTGTTACATACACTCATTTACACACTCAGCTCTGCTACATACACACACACTTACACACCTGCCTCTGCTACATACACACACTCACACCTAACAGCGATATCTTCTTGTCTCTCCCCGCGGGATGCAGTATGTTGGCCGAACTTCACAAAAGTTGCATCTAAGGACCAACCAACATAGAAGCAATATCAAAAAAGGTTATATGAAACATAGCCTATCAAGACACATCACCCTGAAACACAAAGATACGAAAAATCCATTCTCCATTACTCCAATCGATTTTATTCCCAACCATAGTACCAACAGATTGGAGGAGTTGGGGAAAAGAGAGATGTTCTGGATGTATAGGCTGGAATCTTTACAGCCCCAAGGACTGAATGAGGCCGTGGAACTAATCCACTAAGCCTACACACCATGGGGGGGCACCCTCAATTCCGGGGTTGTTGCAACCTAATGGTTTCACCAATCCATTAACGCATTATGAAAAATACTGGTTCTTAACCTGAACAGCTTGGACATAAAAAATACGAGTAGCTTGAACTAACAAGTGTTTTTCCAGAGATATGTCCCATACAATAAATATGATTAAAAATACGCTGTCCAAATATAGACAAATATATTAATCAGAAGATTTTATATGTGCTGAAAATCTTCGTAAAACTGAAAATCATCATCCTCTCTCACAATTTTTCAATTAATATAGTAGGTCAGAACCGACCTCTATTCTGTCATTTCATCTTAAGAAATACCAATACATTTATTCCAGTCAATAAGTATATTCTCTCTTCGAGAGTTCTACCACAGACTCTTAATATACGAATGATCCGGATTTCAGGTAGCGGTGGACATCGTCTGATTCCACCCATCGGGTCAGTTTGCATTTATTTTAGTCTCCTGAGATACACTGTATATTTACATCAAATTTATGTGACCATACATCTGGCTTTTAAGACCCACCAGTTTTCCACACCCTGTTTTGCCTATCTGGTGTCTCAAAATGCTGCTGTAACCCCACTCAGCCTATCTGTCTTTACCTGTATTAAGCACCAAAGACGGAAAATCACATCTGTCCTATCTGGGCATTCCAAATCATCTGCTCACAGGCACCTAACAAAAGACTGCATCTGTGACCTCCGGCTATTCAATCCCGGTTGGTCTCCCATCCGTGACGGCACCTGCCGGTGTCTGTTGCATTTCCTTTCCCATCCTGGAGAGTGTAGCATCCAGCCATCATTCCCTATTCTTGAACCAAGAGATATAAGATTAGGAATTCCCTAAAGGAGCTTTCCGTCTTTTAATTGTTGTAATTTCTCTCCCTTATGATTACTAAATTTTTTTCTCCTATCCATTCTGTGAGACATAATCTCTTTTTTTATGAATGTTATATGATTGATTTTAAAAGTTCTTTTCTATATGTATATATTTTGAATTTGTCCGATACACCACCCGCCACAAATGTTTTGCGGGTTTTTCTATGTATAAATAAGCAAGGGAGCCAATCCCAGCCCAGTATTGGATCTGACGAAGAGGGGGTCTCCACCCCTCGAAACGCGTTATCCCTGCATCTTTGTGCCTGAATAAAGAACCTATTGCTTTATCGAACACCAGACCCATGGTTATCCTTACCTTGTAAAGGAGCGCTTTTGGAGCACCACGTTTTTCCGAGGATCTTCGATTCTCACTCCCTGCTTCCCCTGCACATACAGTGGTATATTCTTAGCTGTGGTCACCATGGCTACACTACACAGGTGCAATCTCCTGTACTCATCAAGAGCAGCTGGGGAGTTTGAATTTTACACAGTTTGAAGTCTGAACTGTGCCGGAAGTATTTCACCTGCACTATAACCTGATGTATTTTCCAGTTGAATCAGGTTAGACTGCGGGTGAAGGGGTGATCATAAGTGGTCTATAATCATTTCATTTTTTTAAAAAGGTACATGAAAAAGATTTTAAGAATCACAGAGATAATCTGACTGGCGACAGAAGCATAGTAATCTCCGCAATCCAAATGGAAAATTAAATGCATGATTTAGAGCATCTTGCTAAGTGCAGTCCAAGATGGCTTATATTTGTGTTAAAAATATGGTCATCAAGCAAGATTTCTGTGGGTAAATGAAATGTACGCAGTTAATAAATTTGTGTGTACTAAATATGTCACTCCAAGGTACACCAAAACGTACACATCTGGAGGAAATGCTCCACCAGAATGTGGGCAAAAAAAGACGCAGAAAAACAGCTTACGCAAAACTTTGCGCAAAAAAATTAAACACAAAACAGGGCTAAAATCTTTGATACATGTCCCCCAATGTGTGTAAGCACTCCCTTCTCCAATTTCCCCAAATAACAGGGGGGTGAAAGATATTGTAGGGAAAGAGTATAAAGAAAAAGGGGGGAGGTGTAGAATGCATTTGACTGATTTCACATTGGGGTGACCAAAACTAGGCAACCAATACTACTCGCCAAGTTCGCACAAAAAAAAAGTCCCCTCCAGCAGCTCACAATTTATCAAAACCTGTGCAGAGGAAAAGTTGCCCAGTTGCCCATAGCAACCAATCAGCTTGCTTATTTTATTTTTAACAAGGCCTCTGCAAAATGAATTTGAATCTGAAAAATTAAATTAATCTGATTGGTTGCTATTGGCAGCTGGTCAACTTTTCCTTTGCACAGATTTTTTTTTGCAGGGTCTGGAAAAAAGGTTCCCGGGATGTTCGGCGCCAACCGTAGATGGAATAAAGATGTGGTGAGTCTCAGTTATGTAAAAGTGTTCTTTATTGCCGTATCAGACGCGTTTCGAGGTCTTGCACCTCTTTATCAATGATTATGGCATACATACATAAAAGCATTATCACTGGCTTTTTATAGTTTCTAAAATGGGCGCCAGAGAGTACAATTGGATGAGTAAAAAGAGTGTCATAAGGCTGCGCTCTGGTGTGTTGTAGTGGCGCTGTCTGATGACATAGGAGTGTTTCATTTATAAAGTAAAAAAAAAAAAAAATTACTTTTATTTAGCAGTAAAATGTGGCCATACATTAAATGCAAGGATTGCGAAAATGTTCCATGTTGTATGAGGAGGTATAGTGTTATGCGGTGATGCGAGTATGTCAGATGTGTTACTTCTGTTTTTAGCAATGGTTGGATGATGCGTGTCTGATGCCAGGTGGTGGAGATGTCCTATTGACAGAGATGCTGCATGAGATGTCATTTGTCGGGCCGTTGCGCTTTTTTCTGCTAGATGGTGGGTACCATGGCTGGTTATTTCGTATCCATGTTTGTAACTATTTTTATTTATTTTTATTTTAATTTGTAGAAGAGAGGGTTTCGGTCCTTGATGCAGTTGTCTCTTATTGCTGGATGATCGGACGGGGATTGCTGTGCTGGTTATTACCAGGTGTGTGGTATGGTAGGTGTGTTTTGGTATATATGGATATGGGGATGGCAAAAGGATGCTCTGGTGCTGTCATGGCTTAGTTTGTGGAGAGGGGTGTTTTGTTAGCGCTGGTGTGTATAGATGTGACAGCAGCGGTTTCATAAGATGGTACTGCAGCGCTTTAGAATGTATGGGCTTGTAGATGGGTGTTATTGATTGTTGGTGGATGGCATGCTGTATGTGACTGCAGCGGTGATCTCCAATGATGGTACTGCAGCACTTAAAAATAGGGGGGGGAAGTGGCCTGTGGGTAGGTTGCGAGAGACGTGTGTGTAGTTGGTATTATGTTGTGTATGACATGCTGTACGCTTTGTATGTGGGATGGGGGTGTTCAATGGGCTGCCTGTGAAAAATGGGTGATAGGCTGTATTTTGTTGGGTTTTGGATTGGAGGACAGTATGTTGTGGGTTGGGTATTGTGTTGGGGTTGTGGAATGGTTGGTATTTAGGGATTTTCGGATGATTTCCCATTTGGTGGTTTTCTGAAGATTTTCCAGTGTTGGATTCCGGGTGTATAAATTATTATATATTGTCAATATTTTCATTAAGGCCCAAGGGGGTTAAAGTGTTGATCTTGAAGATCCAAAATGACTCTCTCCTACAGAGTCTTTCAAATCTATCATTGCAGTTGTCCGATATCTGTTCGATTCCAGTGATTCTGAATTCTTTGAAGTTGTTGTTATGTTTTTCAGTTGCGTGTCTGGATACGCTGTGTTGGGGAAATTTATGTGTGACATTGAAACGGTGTCCACTCATACGATTTCTTAGGGTTTGTGAGGTTCGTCCAACGTATTGTAGGCCACAGCCACATTCTATTAAATTAATGACATGGGTTGATTTGCAGACTATTCTAGATTTTATTTTGAATGTTTCGCCTGTTTGGTTGCTTTTGAACGTTTTTGCATTGTGGTTGATGTTTATACATAATTTACAGTTTCTTACTCCGCATCTGAAGCATCCATTTTGGTCCATGGTTGTATTCTTCATCTGTTTGTTCTTCTCTAAGGCGACTGGGAGCTACCATGTTTTTTATGGTTTTTGCACGTCTGTATGTGAATCCTGGTTTATTTGGAAGTACTTTTTTGAGAATGGGGTCTTGCAATAGAATCTTCCAATGTGTTTCCATTATGTTATTGATTTTTTTGTTTGTCCGCAGTATAATCCGTAATAAAGTTGTACTTGTATTGTTCTTGTCCTTGTGGATGTATATGTTTTTTCATAGGCTGCTTGAATTATTTTTTTGGGATAGCCTTTTTCCAATAGTCTTTTTTTTTTATAATTTTGCTCTGTGATACAAAATCTGTAAGTTTGGTGCAATTTCTATGAAGTCTATGAAATTGACCAAAGGGAATGTTTTTTTTCCATTTATGGTAATGACAGCTGTTGTATTCTAGAAGGCTGTTACAGTCCACGCTTTTGAAATAAGTTTTTGTGATGATTGTTGATTTTTCAGAAGTAAGCTCAAGGTCCAAATATTCTATGGATGTGGCATTGCATTTGCCCGTTAGATTTAGGTGCCATGTATTGGTGTTGAGGTATGCCGTGAAGTTTTGGAATGATTCTATCGAACCTTCCCAGATGAAGAGAAGATCGTCAATGTATCTTTTATACAGGATGATGTTATTTCTCCACTGGTGTGTGCTGTAAATGAGTTGTTCTTCATAGGCTCCCATGTAGAGATTTGCAAAGGATGGGGCAAAACGTGTGCCCATTGCCGTGCCTGTGGTTTGTCTATATATCTTGCCTTCAAACTGGAAGTGGTTGTGTTCTAAAATGAATTTTATGCTGTCGGTATGAAATTCCTTTGTTCCTGTGGCATTGTTTGATCTTTTTCTAGGATGGATTTGATTACGTCCATGCCTTTTTGATGAGGGATGTTTGAGTAGAAAGCTGCCACATCCAGAGTTGCCCATTTGTAATTTGATTTCCATTCTTGTTCACCAAGGATCTGAATAAGATCAGGGGTGTCTTTTAAATGTGATGTGAGATTGACAACGTATTTTTGTAAAAGGAGATCTACATATTGTGAAAGGTTACTTGTTACTGAGCCATTCCCAGAAATTATGGGTCGGCCGGGACGATTCTTTTGATCCTTATGGACCTTTGGCAGATGGTAGAACATGGGGGGTTTTGGGTTTTTGATTTTGAGATGTTCTTTTTCTTTTTTGTTGAGAACCCCACTTTGGAATGCTTCTTCTATCATGCGGTGACATCTTTCTTGGTATTGTTTGATGGGGTCTTCAGGGAGGGCAACATAATAGTCTGAGTCAGAAATGATTCTGAGTGCTTCTGCTATATATGTTGTTCGATCTTGAATGACTTCTCCACCTCCCTTGTCAGCACTGCATATGACTATTCTCCTGTTTTCTGCCAATGATTTTATGGCTGCTGCTTGATCTTGTGTTATGTTTCCTTTTCTTTTATATGTCTCCTTTTTGTTATTGTTTATATTCCGAAATTCGTCAGAGACCAATGTGAAAATTTTTTCCAGAAACGGACCCTTATGATGTGTAGGGTAAAATGTGGACTTGGGCTTTAGATCTGTGTGAATGGGAGGTGGGATCAAACAGATGGCAGTGTTGTTTTCTGAAGGAGGGACTGGTGTTTGTTGAGTGATCATGGCAAAATGTCTGGTTAGTGTTAATTTTCTTCTATATTTATTCAGATCCACAAAAAGTTTGAATTCATCTATTTTTCCGTTAGGGCAGAAGGAGAGTCCTTTGCTTAGGACTTCTCGTTCTGCCTCTTTTAGGTTATGACTAGACAGATTGAATATTTCTAGTACCTTTTCTTGTTCTTTTTTGTGTTTCTGTTGCTGTTTCTTTCTTTTTCCTCGGCATCCTCGTTTTGTTCTTCTTCTGGTGTTTTTCTTTTCATTCGTGCCGGACTGTAGTAGTTTGTTATTAGTTTGGTTACCGGGTCGGCTCGTGCTTGATGCGCCGGAGTGGGGGTCATTTGTGTGGGAAGTTCCAAAAAATGAGGTGATGACATATTCTCTAATATGTGAATTACCAGCTTATCGAGTGTGCTGCCACACATCTCGAGCAACCCGGACAGCTGCACCGCAAACAACATCCAAAGGGATCATATCTACCAGATGTGTAAAAGGTTGTTGTGTGCCAACACAACCTTGCAAGGTGAGATCATCATTCATATCCACCTATTTCTTCCACCTTGTACAAACATACTGCCCAATAGGAAGCTCTGTTTTTGTATTTTTCTATACAGCCCCACCATTTCCTGATCGGACCACAGATCCAGTGGATTCCGAATGGACCAATAGACTTCCTACCCACCAGCGTCACGGTCTGCAATCCGAGACGCAAACCTTTGGGAGCAGGTCCCCTAAACATTGAGCATCCATACGTGGCAGTTAATTTCCTACCTACTATTCAAGAAGCATATGAACTTCCACTATTCCCTTTATTTATTGTGCGCACCAAAGACTTATACCTACTATTCTACCAGCATATGAACTTTTACATTTGTTTTCAACTTTTTTTTTTATTATTGATATTATTATTCGTGCACACTGTGACAAATGTACTCAAATTGCATGCAATCTCTGTGACTAGTTGCAAACCTCTCACGTCCACACACATAATGCATCTGCTGGGGAGCCAAGCGCACCCTTTGGATAGATGTATTAAGGTCGACCAAAATTACACACTAAAAACAAAAGCAAAAACCTAAATGCAAACAAAATAAACCACACTCACCCACAACAAGTACATAATACAAACGTTCAGACAAATCCACAGAAATCAACTATTCCCTAAAAAAACCACAGTGCCCACATCCATCACCGAAATATGGATTACTGCGCTAACAGGTTAAATGAAAGAGATAGGCTAGTGGAGCTATCCATCCCAACGGCCATCTCAGGAAAAAAATCAGATGAGCACCAAACCACAAATGATACTACGGTGACAAACACAAAACTGGACCTACCATTCGCATTTTTGGACTTGGAAAAATTATTGAAGAATGAGGTCCAACATCACCTTGACCTCAAATATATGAGAATCTACCTACAAAACAATATAGTCCCCAGAGGGCTGCGCCTAAGACAGGAAGCAGCATTTAAAAATGACGACCTCTTTGTAGAAAAATGGGAAACCCTCATACACAGTTTTTCAATGGAAATGATGAGTACACTATGTGAAAAAAGAGAAGAACTGTGTAAAGATCTAGATATCAAAATAAAAGAAAGCATCTCACAACTTGAACCATACAAAAATGGACGTGATTTCATCAGAATGGATAGATTACTCACAATACGAATCCTGAACATTGAAAAAGAAACCTTGGAGAGGAAGACAAACAAATTTGAAAGAGACCAAAATGATTATGAATCAAAAAACATGACATTTTGGAAAAAGAAAAATGATGTACACAAGGAGACTAATGATGCACATCAGAAAGAATCAGAAGAAGATAGAACCCCGAAACCAACCTCGCCGTCGAGAACGAATAACGGAAGGGCTTTTTTCTACACACGATTCCATTGGAAAAAAGGCCCCAACACACAAAACAACAAGAAAAAAACAACTCCAGGAGAAAGGACACAACCTTTTGAAAGAAAGGATGTGGATACCACAAAAAGAGATACCCCGAAAACCAAAGAGCAACATCCATACCTTGGGGGAATTCCCACTTCTATCCAAAAAACTCACAAAAAGAATACCTCCACCCTTATCCTCACATATATCCGAAGATGGATATAATGGAACTCAAGGGAAGGAATCAAAGAAACCAAAAGAATCAAACAACATAGAAACATTATGTGAGAATAACCATACAACCAACCTAACCAAAACTGGAAGATGTAAGCATCCCACAGAGGAGCTGGACCATCCAACACCACTAGGTGACAAGGATTTGGAAACCCTGTTACAACAAGCTAGAGAATGCACCTCTCTAGCACTCCCTCCTACATCTTTCTTACATTTATCACCGGAGCCAAGTGAACCCCCACACGAGAACATGGCATTCCAACCCACCACCCCATCGGACACCCCCTTCAATCTATCATGCATTACCGTGTACGATACTCCGAGAGGAGAATTCTACGGAGGCTCACAACAGAACTTCAACCCACAAGAAGATAACATATTAGAGAATATGTCATCACCTCATTTTTTGGAACTTCCCACTCAAATGACCCCCACTCCGACGCACCAAGCACGAGCCGACCCGGTAACCAAACTAATAACGAACTACTACAGTCCGGCACGAATGAAAAGAAAAACACCAGAAGAAGAACAAAACGAGGATGCCGAGGAAAGAGAAAGAAACAGCAACAGAAACACGAAAAAGAACAAGAAAAATTACTAGAAATATTCAATCTGTCTAGTCATAACCTAAAAGAGGCAGAACGAGAAGTCCTAAGCATAGGACTCTCCTTCTGCCCTAACGGAAAAATAGATGAATTCAAACTTTTTGTGGATCTGAATAAATATATAAGAAAATTAACACTAACCAGACATTTTGCCATGATCACTCAACAAACATCAGTCCCTCCTTCAGAAAACAACACTGCCATCTGTTTGATCCCACCTCCCATTCACACAGATCTAAAGCCCAAGTCCACGTTTTACCCTACACATCATAAGGGTCCGTTTCTGGAAACATTTTTCACATTGGTCTCTGACGAATTTCGGAATATAAACAATAACAAAAAGGAGACATATAAAAGAAAAGGAAACATAACACAAGATCAAGCAGCAGCCATAAAATAATTGGCAGAAAACTGGAGAATAGTCATACGCAGTGCTGACAAGGGAGGTGGAGTAGTCATTCAAGATCGAACAACATATATAGCAGAAGCACTCAGAATAATTTCTGACTCAGACTATTATGTTGCCCTCCCTGAAGACCCCATCAAACAATACCAAGAAAGATGTCCCCACATGATAGAAGAAGCATTCCAAAGTGGGGTTCTCAACAAAAAAGAAAAAGAACATCTCAAAATCAAAAACCCAAAAAACCCCACGTTCTACCATCTGCCAAAGGTCCATAAGGATCAAAAGAATCCTCCCGGCCGACCCATAATTTCTGGGATTGGCTCAGTAACAAGTAACCTTTCACAATATGTAGATCTCCTTTTACAAAAATACATTGTCAATCTCACATCTAAAAGACACCCCTAATCTTATTCAGATCCTTGGTGAACAAGAATGGAATCAAATTACAAATGGGCAACTCTGGATGTGGCAGCTTTGTACTCAAACATCCCTCATCAAAAACGTAATCAAATCCATCCTAGAAAAAGACCAAACAATGCCACAGGAACAAAGGAATTTAATTACCGACAGCATAAAATTCATTTTAGAACACAACCACTTCCAGTTTGAAGGCAAGATATATAGACAAACCACAGGCACGGCAATGGGCACACGTTTTGCCCCATCCTTTGCAAATCTCTACATGGGAGCCTATGAAGAACAACTCATTTACAGCACACACCAGTGGAGAAATAACATCATCCTGTATAAAAGATACATTGACGATCTTTTCTTCATCTGGGAAGGTTCAATAGAATCATTCCAAAACTTCACGGCATACCTCAACACCAATACATGGCACCTAAATCTAATGGGCAAATGCAAAGCAAAGGCAAAAGATATTAACATGAAACTTGGCATACATGTTACTTATATGTCAACAACAAAGATATGATAGATGATTTAACCCTTAATCAACCCCATTTACCAGGGTCAGGGTTTTTGTTTAAAGTCCCATACAAGTCTATGGAAAATATATGTTACTGCATAACTTTCCAAATGGCTGGAGATATTTTGATAATACTTGGTCAAATGTCTTTTATAGGATAACTTAAACTATGGGATAGTTAATTTAACCCTTAACTACCCCCATTTGTGAGGGTCGGGGTTTTTGTTTAAAGTCCCATGCAAATCATTGGGAAATGTATGTTCCCACATAACTTCCATGCAGCTGGAGATATTTCAATAATACCTGATACACATATTACTTATATGTCAAATAAAAAGATATGATAGTTAAATTAACCTTACACCATACACCATACACCCTTATATAAAAGATGGGTTTTTGTTTCAAGTCCCATGCAAGTATATGGGACTTCCAGTACCTTACTCCACAAGCTCAGTTCTGCATCTCCTGGTGAATGTGTCAATCCGGCTTGCAAGCCACACCCCATCTCACATAGACAAGCCCACATTTTAAGCCCCACTCCTTATATTATCTACCCTTTTTGTGCATTGGTCTGGCTTGCAAATCACGCCCAGTCCCACAAAGCCATGTCCCCTTCTATTTTCAGCATACAATATCTTCATCAAAAATCAGTCCCATCTGAGGACAGGATTTGAGGATGGGACATAAGGTCGGGATATGAGGACAGGATATGAGGATGGGATATGAGGACGGTATATAAGGTTGGGATATAAAGATGGGATGTGAGGATAGGATATGAGGATGGGATATAAGGTCGGGATATGAGGATGGGATATGAGGTCAAGATAGGAGGTGGGAATATGAGGACAGGATATAAGGATGGCATATGAGGTTGAGATATGAGGACAGAATATGAGAATGGAATATGAGGACGGGATTGGAGGTTGAGATATGAGGACAGGTTTTGAGGATGGGATATGAGGATAGCATATGAGGTCGGGATGTGAGAACAGGATATGAAGTCGGGATATGAGGAAGGGATATGAGGTTGGGACATAAGGACGGGATATGGGGTCAGCATATGAGGAAGGGATATGAGAATAGCATATGAGGTTCAGATAAGAGGATGGGATATAAGGCCGGGATATGGGGTAGGGATATGAGGACAAGATGTGAGGACGGGATGTGAGGTCGGGATATGAGGACAGGATAAGAGGATGGGATATAAGGTCGGGATATGAGGTAGGGATATGAGGACAAGATGTGAGGACAGGATGTGAGGTCGGGATGTGAGGACAGGATATTAGGTCATGATAAGAGGACGGATATGAGGACGGGATATGAGGTTGGGATATGAGGAAGGGATATGAGGATGGGATAGGAGGTCGAGATAGGAGGTCGGGATAGGAGGTCGAGATATGAGGATGGATATGAGGTCAGGATATGAGGACAGAATATGAGGTCAAGATAGGAGGACAGGATAGGAGGTCAGGATATGAGGACGGGATATGAGGTCGGAATAGGAGGACAGGCTATGAGGACAGGATATGAGGACAGAATATGAGGACAGGATATTAGGTTGAAATAGGAGGACGGGATAGGAGGTCGGGATATGAGGACGGGATATGAGGTTGAGATAGTAGGAGGGGATATGAGGTCGAGATATAAGAACTGGATAGGAGGATGGGATATGAGGTTATGATATGAGGACGGGATATGAGGATAGCATATGAGATCGGGATATGGGGACGTGATATGAGGATAGCATATGAGGATGGGATATGAGGATGGGATATGAGGACGGGATATGAGGACGGGATATGAGGACGGAATATGTGGTCGAGATATGGGGAAGGGATATGGGGTTGGGCTATGAGGACAGGGCATGAACAGGATAGGAGGTGGAGATAGGAGGACGGGATAGGAGGTAGTGATATATGCACGGGAAAGGAGGATGGGATATGAGGTCGAGAAAGGAGGTCGGGATACGAGGTCAGCATAGGTCGGGATAGGAGGTAAGGATAGGAGGTTAAGATATGAGGTGGAGATATGAGGACGATATGAGGAAGGGATGTAAGGACGGGATAAAAGGACGGCATATAAGGTCGGTATATGAGGACGGGATGTTAGGTTGAGACATGAGGACGGGATATGAGGTCAGGATATGAGAACAGCAAATGAGGATGGGATATGAGGATAGCATATGAGGTCAGGAAATGAGGACAGGATATGAGGTCGGGATATGAGGATGGGATATGAGGTCAGGATATGAGGTCGGAATATGAATACAGCATATGAGGTTGGAATATGAGGATGAGATTTAAGGTCGGGATATGAGGACGGGATATAAGGTCAGGATATAAGGTCGGGATATGAGTAAAGCATATGAGGATGGGATATGAGGATAGCATATGAGGACAGGAAATGACGACAGGATATGAGGTCAGAATATGAGGATGGGATATGAGAATAGTATATGAGGACACGATATTAGGTCAGGATATGGGGATGGGACATAAGGTCAGGATATAAGGTCGGGATATGAGTACAGCATATGAGGATCGGATATGAGGATAGCATAAGAGGACAGGATATGAGGTCAGGATATGAGTATGGGAAATAAGGACGGGATATGAGGTTGCAATATGAGGACGAGATATAAGGTCGGGATATGAGGACAGGATATGAGGACGTGATATGAGGTCGGGTTATAAGGACGGGATATGAGGTTGCAATATGAGGACGAGATATAAGGTCGGGATATGAGGACAGGATATGAGGACGTGATATGAGGTCGGGTTATAAGAACAGGATAAGAGGATGGGATATGAGATCAGGATATGAGGTTGGGATATGAGGAAGGGATATGAGGTTGGGACATAAGGACG